>NC_065435.1:78883722-79185898 GCF_024364675.1 Aethina tumida
TTGAAACTGTCTAAATTGTATATAAAACAACAATACTAAACTTTTCACAGTTTTATAGAGAAATATTTAAGAAGTGTGAAATTGTTTAAAGTTGACTGACTAACTAAAATTACAAAGTATCACGGGCGTCTTAATTTTATTCAGAAATTGATGTTTGAAACTATCTGAATAAATTGTATAGGACTGCTTCGGATTATGTTGTTTGGACATCATTTTTGAATTAATGATTTTTACGTCGATTCAATTAGTTATCTCAAATTGTCCTCAAGTAGAAATCACTAATCAAAATGTTACGAGAATGTCCAAAACATCATATCTATACCAACTTCATCTACCAACAGTAGATAAACATTGATTAAGATGTATAAAATTACGTAAGTAATCATTACAACTGCTTTAAATGTTTTATGAATGTCTTAATTCCATACAGAACTGTTCAGAAGGTTTGAAAGTTTCTATATTGTATATAAAACTCTCTTAAATCTCTTAAGTGTAACGAAAAAGAATGTATCATCTGATATTCGTATAAGATTTCGCAGCTCCAAGCAATCGAAGAAACACAGACAATTTAGCTTGCCCAAACATTTGGAAGACTTGAATTTTTCACATTAAACCGATAGAAACCAGTCTCCAATTAAAATACGGAATTTAAAGTACGACGAAAACGAAATCCCTTAACCAACGTCCGGGGTGAGCGGAAAGAGCAGCGGAGCGATTCTCCGGCTCTCGGTCGGCTTCTTCGATATTTTAATAATTTAACGTTCGGCAAGGTTAAGGGGGCCACTTACCCACTTGCCCATTTGCCGAGTCCCCGAAACGGAAGGAAGCGTACGAACGGTCCGCTGCGTCCCGCGGGGGTGGATTATCACACAAAAGGAACGTCTCGAGACCTAAAGAACAATGGCCCCGATACTAACTCTAAGAGTTAACTCGCGGCATTCTTGCCCGCTTGCACTTCGCATTTGTTGAACCGAACGGTCCGAGCTGATTCATTGCGATCGTGCATTTGCATTTAGTCGCGGTCCGTCTCTTATTTGTCCGGACACGATGCTTTATCTGATACCGCAACGATTTATTCAGCGGCGGCCCGTTTTAACGAATCTATTAAATGATTTCATGCCGCGGAAAACCGCCCGAACGATTTATCCACGTTCCACTGCAAACTGTCCGTATCCACTTTGCAGTTCCGCCGCGACCCGATCACAATAACTCAGGAGCGCATTACGCAGATGAATATGCCGCCCCGAGCTGAACACTTTGCTTGCATTATCAATTCTTTATCCATTAGATTATTAAAACGGGCCGAAGCGGGAGGGAATTACTGTGGACCGGTTCTCAAGAACTTCTAATGGGACGTTTCACTTATTCGGTTAGTTAATTCGGTTAAATTAATAAGATGAATTTTTCATTTGACAAAAACTTCAATTTTTTATTCTTTTAATCTCTTATTTTATTATTATTTTTTTAACTTTCCATTCATTTTACATATTTAGATATTATTACTAGTAACGGATAAACACTATTAAATATTACTATAAATATATGTATTTTTATTTATTTTAACTATAAACAAGATGCTAAAAAATAATTACACATTAACGGATTTAAATGTTCAAAAAATAATATAAAATAAAAATTATCTGTTTTATTCAAATAAATTTATTGAATTTAACGTCCTTAAAAATGTTTATAAATACAAAAATCCTTAAAGAAAAATATAACGCAATCACAAAACTTAATTAAAAGTAAAACCTAAAATGTTACATAAAAAAACTATATTATTGAAATTAGTTAGCAAATAATATAACACACTAAACATTTTTCGCCGAGTAGTGCTTATCTGATTGATTTTACAAATAATAAATTAAAACACAAATAAATCTATCAAGTCTAATTTATTGAAATTATTTCAATAAATATTTACCTACATTTTAATGATATTAAAAAATATTATAAAATAAATGATATAATTTAATAAAAAAATAATAAAATTAAGTAAGCTTAAGTAAAAAAATTAATTAAAAAACACTAAATAAGGTAAAAAAGAAGTAAATTTTAAAAGATTTAATTTTTTCTATAACCCTGGAACCTAAAAACAAAATTTTCTTCTAAATTTGAAATGTTACATAAGAAACTATATTATTGAAATTAGTTTGCAACTACTTAAAAATTGATTTTAAGAAGAATTTTATTAAATAAATATCAGTAAGAATAAAATTAGCAAAATTGTAAAATATAAAAAAATCTTTATAGTAGTGGTAGTAAACCTACTATATACTAAAATTAGCTACCAAAATCCAGCAATTAATGAACATACTTATATATAACGAACCGTAACAGCGATAACCCGACATTCAAGATAACACCCCAATTATAAATTATAAACATATACAAATTATCGTTTTTACACAAGTTGAAAAAACTAATTTGTGCCCCTCAAACTGGTGAAAACAATGTCGGATCATTAATTTTGCCTCATTAGTCAAAAGACTTTGGAATCGTCTTGAAGGAATTAAAACACCTCTCCACCCCCCGGTCGTAAGACATATGTGTTTATTTATTTTTCAACGCTCCCTTACACTAACGACGGCAAAAATCATTCTAATTTCAACAGGTGTCGCTCGAAATGACCATAAATGTAATATCGGTTTGTAACTTGTAAGCCATATGCCAGAATTAATGTCTCGGAACCATATTCACTCGACGACACAAAAAATACTTGTAAAATTCTTCCTTAGATTAATTCCTAAGAAAAATGTGTGGGTTTCAATCGATTAAAACAGAAGCAAATTCGTGTGTAGTTGTTAATTAATTGTGCCCATTAAAACCCGTATGAACGGACTCCCGGTGGGCGTAAAGTTTCTACTGTTGCATCTGCCCATCGAAAACCCAGAAACGCCGTGTCGAAACATCGAGACGATAACCATTGGATTGAGCAATCGATTCGGAACTACTCGTCGCATAAAATTCATGCCAGTCCGAAAATGGCAGCCGGGAGTTATTCGAAAAGGCAGTTTAGTTGAACGATAAACTTTTATATAATCCGGACAGGTGGTCTCGACGATCGTGTGTGTCTGTGTGTGTTTTTATCGACGGAATATGGTAAATAAATATCTTCATAAAACGTTGCTAATTACCAAGTAAACTCGGGACGACGAAACATTTATTATTTGCTCCAGAAAGTTATACTTTAATATAATAGTTAACTATTTAATATGTATGCATCTCTATACATGTGCGCATGGAACAGTATTTCATTAAGAATTAAACATCTAGCGAATTAATATTCATGTTGCTTGAAACACAGTTTCTCATCTCAATCAACAACACACAACAATTTCTCTAGACTCCAGCGCGGCATTTATCCGACGCCGAATACAAATTAGTCCGTGTGTGTGTGTGTGTGTGTGTGCTTCCGCCTTCAAACACTAATCCATTCGGCTTGATTTAAATTATACATTTTCGTGCGACTCCTACCATCTACGATGCTGCGGGCGGTCAACCAAAATTGGTCATTGCGCAGTAACTTTGCGCATCGACGATTGTCTGCGCATCATTACAACTATTGATTAAATGTCGAAACATTTAACGACGACAACCGGTCGGAAGATAAAGTCATCGTACCAATAAAAGGGAATGATATAAGCTGTTTTATTTCATTATTATTATTATTTTTTTTAAGAGAATTAAATTTTACGATCGAGCAATAACAATGAAATCGAATAAAGCGTAGAAAAAAATCGGGATCGCCCGAAGAATCGCCGGACCGTAACTACTTAATTGGACCATTAAGATTCGGAGGAGATATTAAAAATGGGTGCCGCGGAACATTTTCGATGCACCGAACAGTTTCGACCGCTAATCAATTAATAATACGTTGAGTAATCGACGTAGTATGCTTTAAAGAAGCATTCAGAAGTTTAATTAAATGAAATAAAATGGAACAAAAAAATCGTTACAACTGAACATTTTGTTCCGTCGTTGGAATATTGTGGAACACACCGTATATATCCTGTTCGTGGAGGATAAGGAAATGCGGAAAGGGGAAACGGACGGGCAGAATTCCAATTTTGAAAGGTGTCCTTTGACGGGACTCGACTTCGTCTCGCCTCGAGTGACTAACTCCTTTGGGAGGCCGCGTCTTTTATGATCGACGTCGTCGAGATCTTGTTAGGTGGCTAATTATTTCACGTCTCTAGGACGTAATAGTTAAAATATAGAAATCGTTTCAAATTGAATCACGTACCTTGTTGTGATATGTGAATGGAACAAATCAATCTCTTACCTAGAACAAAAAATATGTATGTCATATATACAGTTGGATAAACTGGATCGACAAACAATCAGCGCTACGTCAAAACACTAATTTGACTATTTGTTCGGGTTTATTTTGGCGACGTGTTACGTTCACTTATCTAACATCTCATTAGGAATAGTTGATTAGCTGTCAATTTACAATCAATTGTATCATGTACGTTTCAATGACTCCGAATAATTTGAAAGTTTTTAAAACAAAAATGCTTTCATTTTTTATCACATTTCCTAAATAGTTAATTAGTATTTTTAATTGTAATTATAGATTTTACTAGATACATATTTCCCAGATTAAAATAATAAACTGATAACAGATTATTATTTAATGTATAAATTTATTCCAAAATTAGTTATTTGTTAGTTTTAATTTGAGATTTTATATTATTTTTTACAGGAAATCATAAATAATAATTACATTTTCTATACTTTCGTTAACAATTGTATTTAGATTAAAATACTGACTAATAATCAACAATATGCAAACCATTAAACGTAATTAAACACCTGTCACATAAGTTGCATACACAAGTACATATAAAAAATATCATAATTGTTTTAAAAATTTAATTTTTATGATAAAACTTTTAAACTAATATCATCACGCAAACCACAATTTTGTATTATTCATTATTATATTGAATGTATTTATGTTATGTCAAATAAATGGGACGTGTTTAATAAACATAAATATATTTTGTATATTCTATCTGCTTTTTTCTAAAAGTTTAACTAAAAATATTCGTATTAATATTAATCATTTCAAAAGTTTTCACCAACTTACTGAACAAATATACGTTAAGGTTCCCAAAAAACGCCCGCCAAATAAATAAGAAAATTGTCATAAAAAAACCTTTACTATCAAGAAAAATAGAGAGGTCAAAATATATTTCGACAGAAGATATCTTAACACACTATAAGCGGGTCGGGTAAAAATACCCGTCTCGAGAACTGTTGATTATTAGCGGGCCGGGTAATTTTTACCTTTCTGAATGTACTTACTTTAAAAACGGGGTGAGATAATTTTACTCTATTGGTTTACATATGGAACTGAAAGAATTATCTCTTATTTTTTGTTATCATTCAACAACTTAGTTTGGACTATTTTGCTACCCGCCTATAGTGTGTTAATTGGACAATTGAATTCACTAGAATGATGAATCATACATAGTTCAGCTTATTTGGTTCCCAACCAAGTGCAAAAAGAATCAAGGTAAAATACCAAATTTTTACTGTAAAGCACTGTGGTGGTAGCCTGGTAGCCTAATGACATGGGTCTGTTTTTCTCGATTTGGTGTTTGTTCAACTATACATGAAAAAGGTAAAATGTAAATTTCCAGTATAAAACCATTTTAGAGGACTCAATGTTGTCATTTGCAGAAGAAAATATGCCACTAATATGAATTTATCAACAAGACAATAATCCGAATCACATTTTTAAGCTCGAGAAAACATGGCTCCATGATCAAAATACATCAAATAGCCTTCACAATCCCCAGATCTGAAACCTATACTAATATAAAAATTATCAAAGAACAGAATGGTCTTAAATTATGTAGGAAACACTAAGAAAATGCCAAGCGGAATTGGATGTCCATGAATATGTAAATTAAATAATTTTATTTATTTTTAACAAAATACATAAAATTTCCATATTACTTTAAGGAAAATTTATAAATATAATAATTACAGGTAGATATGTTTACATCACAAACTTTGATTTGGTATACCTGGATTATAGTTAAATATTAATCTATATATCATATAACTAAATTATAATAAGTTTTATGTAGTAATTATTACAAATTAATTAACTTAAAATTTTGCTGTAATACTACCTTTGTTGCACTAATTTATTTTTCTTAATTCCCATCTTATTAATGAACACATTAAACACAAACACCAAAAAATATTATAGATAAACTGTAACGTCTAATTTAATGAAACTACATAATTTATCTACCTTATCATTTCTATAAATAAATAAAAGTAGTAGATTAAACAATGCAAATAAAACGTGTACATATTTTCAATTTATTTTAAAAAAATTTCAGCTTGCACAACGGCCCGAAACACAAAACCGTTCAATTAATACCCAAAAAACAGTTACTGACTCGAATTTACTGTGGCCATAAATTGCAATTATGTTCAATCAATAAAATAAAAATCGCCATTATTCGGATTTGTTGTGGCATTGACAGTTCGGTTTTGGTGCGTTGAAAAATGACTAACTAATAAATATGATTCGCCACGAAATTCCACGACCCCATACAAAATTAATAATCCCGCATCCATATTTTTATACAACAATTGCAATTTATGTTGGGCCCGATGGAATTTTAATTATAAATAAAGCGTCATGTAACATTTTTATTGAATTTTTTGAATTCATAAATTCACACGCGGCAAAATATTGTTCAAATTAAATAAAAATATTTTGTATAACATAAATATCTTTCAGCATAAACGATATTTTTTATTGAAATTTATAATTAATATAATATTTTGCGCAGATTTAGTACATATCTGTATATATAGATAGAGTTGGGCATTAATCGTTCCGTAAATTGTTATATGTTTGAGGCATATGATGCATATGCATATGCATATGCATATTAAAAGAGAATTATAGCACAAAACTAAAACGAGAGAGATTTTAATTACAGTGGTCGTGCCAAAAACGTCTAAGTTAATTACAATGGAGTCCTTGTAGTTCGAAAGAGTGGAAGTGTTACATCACAACTTCCCACACAAATAGAGATACGGGGTCGCGCAAAAATACTTAAGTTACTTGTTTGACAGTTTCGATATTAATTTTCCCGAAGAATGTTCCGTTGCCAAAGGTTGTTTGTGGCAGTTGCGTCGTTTGCACGTCGCCAAAACTTATTGATATGCGTTTTGTAATCGGCAAACAACATCTACAGTCTGACAGTTCATAAGTTGTTATGTGTTAGTTTAGGGTCAGACGAGGTGATTTTCTGAGGCATTCAATCGGTTTTCGTGAAATGTCTATCTTTGTTTGAAAGTGCATCGTCACAAAGTTTATTTCATTGTGACATTAATGTCTGTCATCAATAACAAAGAGGATCAAGATAGTCGATGGTTATTTCAAGCATAATTTACTTATTGCAGACGATAAAACTGGATTTCGCCACCCTAAAACTGCAAGCCCCTTAAAATTGCATCAATTCTCTGTCTCTTACAGTATAATCGTCTCATGAGGCTTCCTAAAATAAAAAAACGAATGTGTACAATAAAACCCCGCTTGGGTCGAAATTGTGCGTCATTAAACGACGGAAGCAATTTAAAAGAAATTACTTTGCCCCATCTTCAACTTAAGTAAATTCCTTTTCTGGGAAGCATTCCGCATCGTAACGTTATTTTATGGAAAAGGTGCATTTTTTTCAGTGAGTAATTGGTTCAATGTCGTGGTGCGTCGTCAAAGAACTCACTAATTAGAATGCTCGACACTTTTGCCCTTTCAGCCCGAACAAAGTGTGGTTGTGTGACTCCGACACAATCCACTTAACTTTTCCTCACCGCTACGGCAAAAAAACAGAAATAATAAACAAAAACTCATCTCGCAGTTCAATTAATGCAATTCCCTCGGTACGGGGGAAATTAAAAGCGAACCGAGCCGATTCGGCCGCAATTCGCAGGAGATACGCCATACCGACACGTAGTGCACGCCCATGCACTAATTGCCACCGTCATTGCATTTCTATGAGCCCACAATTAAAATTAACTTGCGTCACTCCAACTTTGTTGCCCATATTCGAGTTGGGACGTGTATCAAATGTGATAGTTCCATCAGTCGGGAACATTAAACTGAAACTTGAAACACTCATATTTCTCGAAAGAAAAGGAAAAGGAAAAATGGAGATGACAAATAAGAGCATAAAACATCCCTACCGTGTTTGTCGAGTGTTTTTCATGGTCGACTAACGTAGCAAAACGATCGAAAGCAATTTGCTATTGTTTACATCGCATAAATATTAAACTAATTCGACGCCGCGAATATTTATTGCTGACCCAGATACACGTAACGCGGAATCGATCAGTCGATAAATCAACGGTCGTTATTAATTAGTGTTGGCCGCTCGAACAATGACGCCCCACAAAAGAAAAATTATGTTGTGGGATAAATAGTACTTGGGTTTATGGTTAGAAAGCTCATAAATACCGTGTAATTAACATAATAAATTTTTATGGTAATTTCGACTTGCAAATGTGGTGAATGCGCCGGTCATGCTTATAACACAACCATAACAATAATATAAATATTAATTAAAAATTAAGTAGTAATTGGTATGTTGTCGATTAAACCATCTAGATTGGTTTGCGGAATTGGTTTCATTTTTCATGAGTAGCATTTTTTGGAACCAACAGTGTGGTAGGAGGATTGTGTCGCTTCTTGATGTACTTATATTCAATGACGTTCATTCCTTCTTGTTTAACAAAATTTCATACTGCTGCTGTTAGATGCGGCGATGCTTTGTCGTTCAGAAAAGCAAGATTTATAACTTACTCGACTTACACAGCACAAGTGACTCTTCATTCCAGAATCAGTAAAGGTTACCGTATTCCCCTTATAGTATTTGACTGTGGTCTAATTTAGGAACACGCAAAGGTTTTCTGCGTTTTATCATTTCTGGAGTACGTAGGCCTTCATGCTTAGTAATATCCTTTCATATCCTTCACATTATTTGTGTATTAAAATTTCTTTTTAATTTTCGATACGGTTCTTCGAATAACGACGACAATGTTTGTCACTTTGAACAAACCTCCTATATATTTTCGATGAGGTTTATGTAGCGTGATTGAGCTGGTCATTTTAAAACTTTGTTGCTCTTTAACCATTGGTTAACTAAACAAAATCATTTATTGAACGGAATAATAATAATAACGATATTAATATTAATATTTTTGGACTGAACATGGTAGAAATAAAATAATTATAAAATGTCTAAACATTTTTATACAATAAGTTTATCTATTATTGTCAACCAATGTTATGTTATTATATTGCCTTTTGTTAATTTTTTAATAATTTTTAGAGTTAAGATTAAGTAATATTTTATTATTTATGTTTAAATTGAAAGAAATTCAAAAAAAATATACTACAATACATGAGCTATTAACCACTTGTTATAAAAGTGGCGAATACGCCGGGATTTTTATTAATAAACATTACCGAAAGTTACATTTTAACTTTTTATATTGTTTAAATACTAAAAAATATATATTTACGACACTTTGTTTCATTAAATAATAAAAAACACAAACATAAACAATGTTATTTATTGACGAAATATGTCACGATAACGATAAAAAAATAAAAACAGAAAATTGACAATTTTTATAGCGACAAAATTAAAGCGACTCTTCATAAAAAATAATAAAAAAAGGAAATTCAACGTAAATGGTCTAATATTTAATATTTCGTCCAGTATCCCTTATTGGCTGACATCCTCACAACTTTTTGGCACAAACGATATTAGATTGGAGATTATTTTCCCGTCCATAGTCTTCCAAATATTTTTGATTTGTTCAAACAAATTTGCTCATTTATATGCTTTCAATTCTCCACACTTCCATGTACTCGAAACCTTTTATTTGTTTTTAATACCACTTGTTTTGATATATCTCTTCTAGTCAACGTGAAAAATGTATGGTATATAAATGAACTAAGACAAATAAAGTAGCGGGCAAAAATAAATGTTTTATAATTTAGTTATAAACATTTTAATATTTAAGATAGTCGCTCTATCTGTCCGATATATATATATATATATATATATATATATATATATATATATATATATATATATATATATATAATATTTCATTTTATTATTTTTTATATTATTTATCATATATAAATACCTCATCGAAAGTTCATTTATAATAATATACAGTAGTGGAAAAATGTAAAAAATACAAGTTAATACTAGTTAGTATTAATACATGTTTATGTAATTATTTCATTATACTTACCACTTATGTACAAATAAAGTAATGACATATATTTAGTTTAATTGTGTACAAGCTTTTTATCTTGATAATATTAAAATTTGGTGGAAAAAAGTACTTTTGATCAATTTCTTCTCAAAGGTTTTCCATTGGATTGAGGTCTGGTATGTGTGCTGGCCAAAGTATGACACGTACTCCTTGACAAGCGAATCATTCTTTAACTAACTTAGACGTGTGTTTCAGATCGTTGTCGTGCTGGAAAGTTCACCTTAAACTCAGGTTACCTTTCGCAAATGGAAGCATATGATTCTACAGAATGTCACGATAAACAAAACGACCCATTATTCTGTCTAACTTAACCAGTGGGCCCATGCCAAACTCAAAAAACATCTCCAAACCATAACGCCTCCTTCACCATGATTCACACTGGGTCTAGTGTACTTGGGATTATACCTTTCATTAATTGGTCTCTCACCTATGAAATGCCATCAGATTTTAATAATTAAAGCCGACTTTCATCGGAAAACAAAATTGTTTTCCATTGCCCATCTGTCCAGTTTACATCTTCTCTTGCAAAAAGTGGTTTCGCTGCTCTATAGTATGCAGAAATGAAGGGCTTCTTTGCTGGTTTTTTACCATACAGACTAGCTCCTTTTAGTCTTCGTTTTATGGTACTCACCAACACACTGAGTTCGTTTATTTTTTGATTTATACGGGGTGCGCTGATAAAAGTGTCGTGAACAGCAACTTCTGCCAGTGTATTCCTTCTGTTAAGATTGGAAGTCGTCTTCGAAATTATCGATTTGTTTAAATTTAAATCTACTGCAATTTTACTCTGCTTTTCACCATTCCGGAACTTTTCTACAATTTGTTGTTAAATTTGTATTGATAAATTGTCACTTTTAGGCGTTTTTAGCTTTAAGGAACGATGTCGGATACAGAAATAAATTATAAAATCAATTGTATCGAATATAGGGTTTGGTTGTTTTATTTATGAACCCCGCCCGAAATAAAATGTTGTATAAAACTATGTAAATAAAGATATTCGTATATAAATTGAGATACGAAATGTTTAAACACTTATTAATTATAAAATTAATTTAAATTAAAAAGAATTGACACAGACAAAAGAACTTCTGTAAAGAGAGTTTTACTGTCTCTATTGTGTATGATGTCTTCTCGACTTGTATACCGGATGTATACATATACATATACAAATCTTATTATTTAAAGTCATATTATATTATATTTTTAAAAGTTGCTTTATATTTTTCCACTGTAGTATATATGAAATGGTACGAAAAATATATGCTCAGAGTGAAGAAGATTAAAGAAATGAACTCAATTATTTATCACTAAAACAATCACGTGACAACTTCGTGATCAATAGGTTCACGTGCCGTTTTATTTATGTTAAAACCTCCCCGAGAATTTAATCAGATCTGCATAATTTACACCCAGACGCTTCTAAACCACCGAAACCTTGGAAATCGTACAAAAAACCTTGAAACAATCCAGTACAGGGTACTTCAATTAGTCCTCAGATGAGAATTACCGCTTCGAGTGGCGATCAGACGTGTGCAAGACCACTCAATCATCCCTTTTCTGAAATTCGCTGACGAAACGGACGCCTTTTCAGGATAACGCTTTTCTTTTCTTCCCTCGATATCCGATTAAAGATTGAGACATTTTAGGTGGTGGAGTCGATTGTCCATTAATTTTATGTTCTATTTTTTTAATTTCATATAATTATAAATTTATTTCTATGTGACGTAAAAAATTTATCGACATCACCCGTAAGTTACTGCCGCCCTAGAAACTTGTATTAGAGACGTAAATTAATACGGACATCCCAAAAGACTGGGTTGGCGCCACGACGCCAAAATTGCCTCGTCTCATTTGTATTTTCTCATCTCGGAACGAAAAACTGGAATATAACTTCGTTTCCTTTTCGTGTAACAAACTGCAATTAACATAATAAGATTGTTTAACACGCGCGCGTTAAAATTTAATTGCATAGAAAGTGAATCTTTTGCCGAAATTCGTCATTGTTGTGGCATTCGATTCGGCACGTTTTCACTTTATTGTTAGATTATATTCGAGTTATATTATATTATAACTTTTATGAATATATTACTACAATATAATTTTTTTCTGGCAACTGTAGTAGTGTGTAGTAATTTATTTATGTATGTTAACGAGCCGTTACAAATCTATAATAATGCTAATTGAAAAATACCATATTTTTATAGAACAGGTTATTGAACTTACAATACATTTAAATAAGTGTGTTTACTTATTTATATTTATATATTTAATATCGATTATAATTTATATTCCTTACTCGATTTAATTTGATTCGATTTTAAATTGCGAGCGAAAAAAAAAAAACAAGCGAAAAATTACTCGGCTAATTTATTACCGCATTTTTTCTCACTCGTAACGTTTTGGCATTTTAAAATATATCAAGACATCAAAAATTCCCAAGGACTCCAAAGTTCACCAGATTATTGACTTTTGACGATTATCAAGATTGTAGGAATTAAAATATTCAACGTCAAACACAAACATTCCTCCACTTTCCACCGTTCAAAACAGAAACTTTTACACTTGGACGATAATTGAAGCGAGGAGAGTTTCGTTCGAAATGTGATCAATTATGGATGTGACTTTGAAAACTGCCATAACACAACTTTCGTCCAACTTTATTTCTTTGCCCCGAAACACACAACTTCCAACGAGTTTTGAACTTTGATGGAATCAACTTCGACAGTCAAGAGACACAAGATTTGGAGAGATTTTTTTAAAGAAATTAAATTGATTCAAGAGCGGTTACAAATTGCAATTAGCTACAACCACTCAACAAATCAATCGATTGGAGATAGTCAAAGGATGAAAGACGATTCCAATCGTTATTTTAAATTGTCTTTAACCCGAGGTGAAACACGGTAACGACCCAAATCAATCGTTAATGACTACTTCGCCGGGGGCGAAAAAAAGAACTCGCTAATTCGACTGGGAAAGTTTTATAATTTGTCTGTGAGCAAAGTTTGTCTTGCTTTTAGTGGACAATGATTTTTGTGTGATTTTAAGGGACTACAATGAACAACAATCTTCATTCCCATATTGTACAGTTTTACGAAGAGTTGTTTGTTGTTGTAAATCACCTGAGTATTTGGTAAATGTCCTACATTGAGGAAGGCCGTGAAACGTTATTAATCGCCGTTGTCCTCTAGATTATTGGCAAACACGCGACTCGATTAACTTTTACCAAATTTTTTATGCATCCAATTACGCATTTAAATTGACTATACAACCGCAGATAATTAATTCGGTGCCTAAACGAAATATTTCGATCGACGCCCGAACAGTTCTGCAAAATTTTCATTGCGAAACTGTAAAAGGCACTAAACATATGGACTGAGAGACAGAAGTTCTCGATTAAATCGGGATTTGCACGTACACGTGCAAACAAACAACGCACACTTTCATCGGTCGTTTTAGTTGAGTTAACAACGACAATCGACGAAAGAGAATTAAATTTAGCAAAAACTTTCGATAATGTCACAGATACGTGCTCAAATGTTCGCCGGAATGAACGAAAGTTACTACACAATAGGATTTCTTTGTGTTGTGGTTCGCCTTTTTGCGTTCGCCAACATTTTAATACAAAGAGATAAATTGTTTTGGTGTTTTTGTTTTGGTTGTGCAATTCTTCATTAATCGATGGAAGAAGATAGTTTCCCAATTAAATCTTTCTAGTTCCTTCACCTTTAAAATATTGTTAATTCATTATTTTAATAGAGTTGTTACAAAAATGTTTTTTCTCATGTAACAGACAAGATTGTTTATAAAAAAATCCTTGAAACAACAATTTCTAAATTAGAACCGTCCATTAATCTGTTGCCTGTTATAACACAATAAGCAACATTGAACGGGTATATAATTGGTCTCCGCAGTTTATAGACCATGATAAATATGTCTATTACACGTTAATTTTCACTTCAAGGATTCCATCTCTTGGACTCCACTAAGAAAACGTATTCAACACGAGCGATTAAATAAGAATAATCGTGAAAAAACGCGCTTAGTTATTACTTATTAGTGGAAATGATCTCATTAACGTACTCAAATATCCACATATCGCATTAGTTATGAATGCAGAACTAATACGAGTATGTGGAGATTTCCTGAAGAAGGTAAAAATATGTTTGTTAATCAAACGATTATTAAGTCAACTGTTTACAGAGGAAAGAACACATTTTCAGTTCAAATTAACGTGTGTGTAAATTGTTTGAAAAAAAAAAAAATAAAATTTCAATTATTTATTTGTGTCCTAACCACATATTCAATAAATAAATGAGTACCAAAAGAAATTTATAAACTGTCTTAACTCCCCGAAATACTCAGATTAGTTAAAAAATAAAAATAAAATTACTTCCCGTAAAAAGCCAATTTGCAGTGAATCCCAAATGATTTCATTTCCGGGTGCGTAGCGTCCGGTAATTGAATATTTTTCCGTCGGCCACCGTTTCCCGAAGCTAATTGGAACGGGCTGTTTATTTATGCAGTTGGCTTCGATTGTTTTACGACCGATCATTAATTCCAATCAATTAAACAGTTCGACGTCAATCATCCCGAGCAATTGACTCGTGTTTTTTCCTATTGTGTAAGTAACGCAGATCCATAATTGAATCTGGGGGAAGGGGGCGTCTCGTGTTGAAATTTTGCACGACAATGATAAGTTTGAGAACTGCATCCCGTATATATCTGTTGAACGTTTGGTGTGTGTATGAAAACCACGTGAAAGGAGACCCGGGATTCACGGCTCTTCCCCCGGGAATGAGGGATCAAAATGCTAGGTTTTCACCAAGATTACACACATGATGACCTATCGTTTATAAAAGCGTTTTGTTACTGTTTTTATATGGTTCTTTGTGAAAGATTAATGAAGATTATGTCGAGCATTAAGATTGTGAAAGTACACCAAATTCCTTACGGTTGTAACAGACATAGGGCAGCCATATGGAATTGGAACATATTGGAAACGAATCGATAATATATTGTGTTAGACAGTTATTAAAAGTGACGGGACATGATGAAGCCTATTCGCCATAATTTTATTAATGATTTCAGTTTTCGTCACCCAAACAAAAATTAATGTTCATTGACGAAATACTTCTGAGTGCTTCGTGACCGCTTGTCCAAAGACTAGAGTGAATTGATAAACATGAGATTTTCTTTAACGCTTTCGCATCTCGTACCAGATGTTGCGTAACGGAGTTTTAAACGGACCAGATGCTGATAGCGTCTGATAAGACTCCATTCAGTGCTCTCAAAGTGAGCAGTGTTATGCTACAAGAACCGAATGGGACGAACGAACAAGTGTACAAAATAAGGAGGTCAATAATTTTTTTTCTTCCCTCATTTCCACACATTCTATATTCAAATTATGGTTGCTCCAACAGGACATGTATTCGTGATTGTGACCTTTGATCTGGTGGAAAACACACCCATCGGGGAACATGTCTGTAGTGCTGAAGTCTTCTTGTAAAACACGGACGTGGTGGTACTCCGACGTGGATTGCAGCGTACATTCTTGAATCTAAAGCGTTTCATTTTTAAGCTCACATATAAACATTCTCAAAATGGATTCAGGCGTGAAATACAGTTCGTCGTTAATTATAAATTTTCCTTGAATTTTCCGACGATAAGTGGTACATAAAGGATTGGTGCAACTGGGACAATGGTTTATGGGAACCATTCGCAACGATTTTGACACAATAATAATGGACGTGGACTCGATAATAATGATGGTGTTCGTTCGTGACGCAATTGCCGAGACCGATTTTACAGTTACGTAGACATCGGATGTTGTGTTTTGCACGATCTTCGACGCGTCATTATCCAGACCAATCAATGCCAGTCCACTTTTATTGAGATCTGAATTATTTATGGTGTAAAAAGATGTCGAGAGAAATTATAAAATCAAAAGTGGTTGATAAACACACAAGATCAACAACTAAGCTGTTACGGAGAAAAAGCGAACAAACAGAAATATATCTTCACTAATATAAATATTGATACGTTTTTTAAACATACAATTCTTAATAACTTTATCATATCCAAACACCCATCATTTTATTATCATAACTGGAGGCCAATACAAGTTTATCTTGAGATACAACAAATAACTGAAACAGACAGACCTAACAGACAAAATATAATAATAATAATAAATCGCATCTCAATTTGTTGCCCCCCTAATAAAACAACCCAACTATCACATCCCTCAAATGAAAATTCTAATGAACAAGGAGGGATACACTTAAGTTGTCATTCGCGACACGAAGAAGCTGCGGATTAAAGCGCGTACTGCGACATTAATATTAATTCTCCGGGCGTTTATGGTGGTAGAAAGTCGAAAACGACGGACAATGCCACATTGTGTCAGTTACAAACAAGGAGAATCGATTGTTTGAATATTAAACGGCGTAGTTTTAAATGGTATGTGACTGTGTGGGTGCAAAAATTTAATATAATTGCGAGCGGTGATTGATGGCATCCTCGCTAGGGCACTAGGATTAGTCATCAAATCTCCCTGTGTTATTAGGGGAAACGCTAACTCGACATGTGTTAATAACGTTCGCTGTTGATTGAAGAGAGTTATTTCATAATTTTCTCTACTTTATATTGTTTAGTCTATAGTACCTATTACCATTCTCTGTTGATTGAATTTTTGCTTTAATAAGTGTTTATTTTTTATTATTTACTTCTAAATTCTCCTTAAACTCCTTAAAAATTTTAAATGTTATGTTATAAAATCATGTAGTACACTTTAGATTCTTCGTTTGTCATTAATAATATGAGAGATTTTATGCTTTAAAGCATAACATTACGAAATTATGTTATTTCTAAATCTATTGTAAATTCTTCATTGGTTACCCATAACATATTAGAATTTCTAAGCAAACGTGTTTTTGCCATTAACATGTGATGAATCTTTTACACGTACAAACGTTCTTCTTTCAATATTTTAAACGTTATATTGGAGTACTTACTAAATATTGTAGTAGCAATGCACACTCTGCATTAGTCATTAAAATTTTATTAGTTTTTTTATCCTTTTATGTACACTATCACTCATATGTAGATCAACTTT
This sequence comes from Aethina tumida, assembly GCF_024364675.1. NCBI lineage: Eukaryota > Metazoa > Arthropoda > Insecta > Coleoptera > Nitidulidae > Aethina > Aethina tumida. Next base: position 78,901,169 of record NC_065435.1, read on the forward strand.
AGAAATTTTCATTTGTCTTGATAAAAGTGTACGTTAAATATCCATATTATTGTCAGTTATGCGGTATGTTTGATAAAAACAATAGAGCAATATAATTGTTTATTTGTGGGTTTAGTTAGGTATTTATTAATATTTGAAGAATATTCAAGGGTCAAAAGTAGAGCAATTTTAAAATAAAACGACCTTACGTACATTTAACCTTCTTTTATTTAGTACCTAGTAGTTTACTCATTATTCTTAATAACTTCTAAATACCTTTTCTTCATTGATTTTAGTAGTTAGTTTAGAAATTTATTTTGAGTGATTTTGAACTTCTTGTAGAGTTCATTCTATTTGCGATCAATTTCTTCTCAACGGTTTTCCATTGTATTGAAGACTGGATTTTGTGCTGGCCAAGGCATGATACGTACTCCTTGAGAAGCGAACCATTCTTTAACTAACTTAGATGTGTGTTTCGGATCGTGGTCGTGCTGGAAGGGTCACCTTAAACTCATGTTACATTCGCCAAATGGAAGCATATGATTCTATAGAACGTCAAGATAAACAAAACGACCCATTATTCCATCTAACTTAACCAGTGGGCCCATTCCAAACCCAGAAAAACATCTCCAAACCATAATGCCTCCTCCACCACGCTTCACAGTGGGTCTAGTGTACTTGGGATTATACCTTTCATTAATTGGGCCTCTCACCTATAAAATGCTATCAGATTTGAATACTTGGAGCCGACTTTCATCGGAAAACAAAATTGTTTTCCATTAGCCATCTGTCCAGTTTACATGTTCTCTTACAAAAGTAGTTTCTCTACTCTATAGTTTGCAGAAATGAAGGGCTTTTTACTGGTTTTCTACCATAGAGACCAGCTCCTTTTAGTCTTCGTTTTATGATACATATCAACACACTGAGTTCCTTTATTTTTTGATTTATTAGGGATACGCTTATAAAAGTGTCGCGAACAACGAGAGTTTTGGTTTCCTCTTCAAAGCTCTGTTAGTCTTGCGTTTTCTACCACTTTTCGGAACTCCTTCCAGAGTATTTCTTCTGTTAAAAATGGAAATACCGTCTTCGAAATGATTGATTTCTTTAAATTTAAGTCTTTCCTACTAATTTTCGGAACTCCTTCCAGTGTATTCCTTCTGTTTAAATTTAAATCTACTGCAATTTTACTATGCTTTTCACCATTCCGTAATTTTTCTACAATTTGTTGTTTAATTTGTATCGATAAATGGACACTTTTAGGCATTTTTAGCTTTAAGAAACAATGTCGGACACAAAAATAAATTATAAAATCAATTGTATCGAATATAGGGTTTGGTTGTTTTATTTATGAACCCCGCCCGAAATAAAATGTTGTATAAAAACTATTATTAATTATAAAATAAATTTAAATTAAAATTTAATAAAACGCCATTATGTTTTTTAATTTGTGGCTCTACATATGAGCGATAGTGTATATTCTACGTTGATCATTAATTTGGTATTGTACTTGTCTTAAACATAAGAATCTTCTTTAAAATTTTAAACATAACGGTACAAGACCATTTATAAATTTTATACTACAGATGTAGATTATTCCAAGGAAGATTGACTATCAGATTATTCTTTTACTGTGCCATTTTTTATTTCTATCATTACATGGGAATGCAAACAACTTGAAAACTGTCATTTGATCTATGCGTGAACTTTTTCCATCCCAATTAAAGTCACAAAACATGTGCTAAAAACGTTTAATATGGAGCGGATATAGTGTTACAAGTGACACGGTTTCTTTACAATATCGTCTCGCCTGCATCCAAATTGAAAACCTTTCTGGCGTATTGTTATTGTAAATTTAGTTCAGCACAAAATCCAATAAATAAAACAAGCTTACGCCCCAAATACTTCAGAAACCGATGGAAAATCTGCCTGTTAACATTTTCAATACAAGTTTTCGTAAATGTCACCGGAATTTATTTTTATAACGAACTTTTTAACGCGAAGGGTCATTATCAAAATAGTGCGCGGATAAATTTTTGATTTACACGCTTGTGTCGATGCTGTTTGAATGAAACTAAACTAGAAAACGTAAACTTATGTGTTTGTCCTCATTCCAAAGACAAACGTGTCGTGACTAATGGTAATTTTTGCCGTTCTTCGTCGTTTGTTCGTTTAATTTCCTCCTTGAGATTTTCCGGCACGACGAACCGAAATGTACAGATAAATGTATGGTATAAATGTGTTAAGAATGTCACCTTCCTACTTCTGTATCTTGTGCCGCGATAACTGTTGTGTTTGTTGCGCACACTCTTTTTCGGTAAACAGAAAAGTCAGACAAGATGATGATGTAGTCGAAGAAGAAGCAGAAGTAGAAGAAGAAGAAGAAGAAGAAGAATAAGAAGAACAGAACAAGAAGTAGACTGGACATTGGAGTTTAAAGTGAAATACCGGGGCATTGGTATCGGCATACCAATCGGGGAATCGAGGTCAGTAACTGTATCTGAGTCGCGCGAGTCAAACGAACCTGGTGCGTGCGAGTGTGTCAGTTAACCCGAAGACAAACAAAAACCGATTGGGGAATGAAAAATTGAATTGTAAACATTTGGGTGTGCCCCTTTAAGGTCATTTATAGTGACATAACCGGTCGCTGAAATTTGCACCTTGCGAAACTGTCCGCGTTGTTTTCGTTTAATTATAGTAATCGGCTAACGACACTTCCTCACAATTATTAAAAATTATGATAATTATATACTAGGCACGGAGCAATTGTCGATTTGATTCGGCCGGATGTTCATCCGTAATCGGTTTCTGAACGTTCGTTGTCTGCACGAAAATTTTACGACAAACCATAAAACAACCGAACAAAAACCTATTCATTACAACCTAGAAAAATACTCTCTTAATCGAACGCCACATGCTTGAAACTCTTGCGCACACAGACGGAATCGAAACTGTAAAAACGTCGTTGTAAGGAAATGCCATCGAGTCGTTCGCTTCCTTATTTCGCCTACGGGGAATTCGCGGATTTATCGACTCGGACTTAATCTCAGGACGAATAAACAGTGACAGTGTTTCAGTTGCAAATTGATATGGGAACTTGTTTATCTTATTGATTTGTAATGGCTTAATCTTGACTGCCTCTGCTGCAGTTCAAAGGAACGGGATAAAAATTTGATGATTTCGTCAACGCGATTTTCAGATAGTTAGTTCTTCTTCCGACCTTCCAACAAAAGGAACAACAAGAAGAAGAGACATGGCGAACCGAATGGCAATTGTCACGATCCCGCAAGCAGAACTATGTTAATAGGAGCCATGTGTTCGGCGTTTTCCTCTTATTTTTCACTCCCGGCCATTATGAATTATTTATCTGCTCGAAAACGGTCCAGGCGACTGGCTGTTGCAATCCTCACAATAAATCCAGCCAATTGCGAACCATTCGAACGAAACAAACAATTTCAATTTACAACAGCCCATTTACTCACGCCGCGGCGTTTCTCTTAACAATAAGTGAAATTAATTAAACTTACAACTTATTTAGGACGAAAAATTAACAACTGCCTATTAAACTAATGTAATTATTTCAATTTTATACATTTTATTTCTATTATCCATATTATTCCGTTACCTCTATGTAGAATATTGACGCAGTTGTTCGAAAATAGTGTGATAAAAATTGTTTATTTAACACCTATTATCTCATACAACCAATTTTGAACCAACCTATCTATATTTATTTATATTTATTCAAATCTATTGAATTGATCCTTTTCCGTTTACGGCCATACAATTACAGAAATAAAAGATATATAATGTTACATATACATAACACAAATTAATAAAGCGTTTTTAACACGGTGTTATAAGACGCCGGAACCTCGTAATTAGTAATTAACATAAAAATGCAGCAATGATAATTAATTAATTGTTCGGTTTGAACACGCACGATTCCAAAACGGAACGTCTTTAGAAAGCGTTCGAACGAAACGTTGCTTTGGATCGTTTATACCTATATGTATAAATGTATAAACATGTATATACATATGTGAAATCAATGACTTTTTATTTTGTTTCTTATAGATTTTCAATAATATTTTTCACATCTAAATAACATAACAAGACATAAAAAATTTGAACTAGGAATATAAAATTTAATAAATGTTTGTTCAAAAGTCCAGTTCATATTACATAGTGGCGTTCTCTAAAAATACTTTTTTCTCCACTGACAAAAGGCTATACGGGAAAACCGGTGAAAAATCCTGTCGGTTTCTTTGTGCATCGAAATTGTTTAATCTGTCATGAAACCGTGTATGTATCGATTCGGCGTCAGTGGAGTCGTCGCGACGCCTCCGACCCTTTTCGCCGGTGACTCAATGTCCGGGATGGAGAAGGAGAAAACCGGAAATGAGAGCGGATGATCAAGATCGGACTTTCATGTGAAGGATCGCTTTGAAAAAATGATTAATGATACGAATTTTGATTGACTTTTAAATTGGATGTTAATGTTTTCAATTTTTTAATTTATATTTAAAACTATTAATTATATTATTCAGGTATATATTTAGAAAAAATGAATAATTATAATTTATTTAAAAAATAAATTAAATAAGAAATAAAAATATAATTTAGTTATAAATAACTTTTTTACAAATTTTTATATGTATACATTTAAAAACCAGTTTTAAAGACCTGTTGATTTATTTATTCAATTGAACTTTGTAGATTATCTGTGTTAAATAAAATTTAAAAGTTACATAATTAATTTAATTCCTTATAATCTAACTAACATTAAAATAATGAAATTAAGGAACTAAAAATTATTCAAATTATTGTTTTTTGTTTTACTTTTTTTGTAAATAAATAATTTTTATAAGATAAAAATTTTATGAATTTTAGGAACTATAATATAATACACATTTTATTAAAATTGTATCATTCTAATTTTTATACATTTTATGTTATACCTGAAATTAGAAAAAAAACCTGAAACTTTAAAATATGCTTTTATATTTATTATAATCTTATTCAATTACCAAAACACAATATTTATAATTTTAGGAATTAATGAGATTTTACTTCAAATATCTAGATATTAGAATAAAGCAAGAAAATATAATAAGTTATATACAATTGCTACTAAAATTTGTATCTACTTATTTAAAAATTATTAATTAAAAATTTATAATTTTAAGAATTAATTGTAATATTTAATTTACTGAAACAATGTATTATTCTGTATTTTTTGTACATTTTCCATATTTCATGCTATGACTGAATGAAATTTGATTTTATTTAATTATAAATATAATAACAAGACCATAAATTTCGAAATTTAAGTTTTAAAATATATTTATAGACTTATTATAATTTTTATTTAATTTCAAATTTAGGAAAAAATATAGTAAAACTAAGTTGTATGATATGATTTTTTTCTCGTTATTTAAAAATTAATAATTAAAATTTTCTGATTTTAAGAAAAAGTAGTAATAATTTTTTACTGAAACAGTCTATTATTGTTTTTTATGTATATTTTGTATATTTTATGCTATGACTGAAATTAAATCAAATAAAATTAAATACAAAATAGGAGATTAAAAATCTATATATTGAATTAAAAATTTATTTAACAATTAATAATAACAGTTATTAAAACCTCGTATTTTTTTTTTTTGTTTTTATTTTATATGCTATAAATGAAATTAAATCAAATAAAATTTAATTTTATTTAATTATATCAATATCAAATATTTTTAAAACCGTGTAAATACAAAATAAAAATGTTCTAAGAATAAAAATTTAAATTACAGTACCATAAAAACTAAAATTTTTAAATTAAAATAAATTTATATTGAATGCAAAAAAGCCACTTATTTCAAGATTTTTCAAATATTTTAAAAAATAATAAATATGTAGTTGTTTGTTGATGGAAAAATTTAGACAATAGAAATAATTTTTCTAAAGTTTTCCATTAATTCAAAAATAGGAGAACCTTAGCGAAATTCTATCCACCAAGTAAAAGAATGTCAACTTTCTCTTCTGTTGCTAATACGTCAACAATTTTCTTCCTACGTTTGTCCGCCGATTAATTAAGTAATGGCATCGGTGTTCAATCAATTAACAGTTATCGATTGTTTTCTTATTGTCCACAAACAAACATTTCAATCTTGTTCGATTACGGACGCTGAATAAAGTTCTGTTACCTCTAATAAAATATATTTAGTGAACCAGAATCCCGATTTCACGGTGATTACACCAATCTTTTGTTGTCCGTTTTACGAACAACACAAATAATAGTTTACTATTGGCGATTTACAATTTCCAGTACAGTTACGAACACATTTTCAACGCACAGCTTGTGAAATAACTGTCCAGACACCCAAAAATTAAAACAATTGTGGGTGTTTATAGTTTTCTCACTGTGCCCATAATTATTTCGTCAATAAACACGTCCACTAATAATATCAGAAAGGTTAGTGTGTTGTGTGAGTGTGTGTGCATCGTCTAAAAATACACAGTTTCTTATTTTAGTCACAGAGATTTCAATTTGAATGAGAATGTCTCGCATTATGGGAAGTTAAGAGGTGTTTTAATGTGTTAGTTTTTAAATGTTGTTTTGTTTTGTTTTGTTTTGTTTTGTTTTGTTATTGTGTTTTTTCAGGTGTGAACTTTTGTGTTATTTGACATAGAATTATTTATTTTAGTACTTAAAACGTTTTTGATGCGTTCAAGTGTTTAATAATTATAAAATAAACGTAATGAAGCAATAAATTTATAACAATAACATTAAAATTTAAATAGAATAATCAAAACAAACATGAATTCATTGATTTGTTAATTTAAATATTAATTAATGTACATAATGTATAAACACATTAAATTAATGCAGACAATAAATAATCGTACCCAGTATTTTCGTTGCTGACAAGCTGCTCCAGCATCTGTATTTTCAGCATGTCGCCCGCGTAATCCAAAACAATAACAAAAACGTAAACCAAAAAACCAAAAACCAAAATCAAAACAGAACTGAAAAATCACATCATAAAACAAAAAAAACGTTCGGGCACCGCAACCAGGGGAGAAGTTGTCGTATGGAAGTCGGTTGGACGCGTGTCGAAGTGTCAAAAAGTGAGTGAGACGCGACCGCCTACAAAGTACCGCGCGAAACGACTGCACGGCCGCGGCTCGGGAACGGACCGAAGACGATCTTGTCGCGGTGAAACTGTCCGCCCGTCTCTCCGTCTCTGTCTAGGCCGTGCGGCGGTTCGGGAGCGGGAGCAAGACGGCACGAGTGCGACAGGCGGCGGTTCGACGGGCAGGCGCGTTTCCGCCGCGGCGACAACAAGTGGTGCCTTTTTCTGCGACACCATCCTTACTTCTGAACAACGTTTTTGGTTTTTGGTTTTTGCTCATCGTTTCAAATTCAATTTATTCTTTCATTATATTTATAATATAAAATTTCATATTTTTCATTAAATCTCTTTGATTCTCTTTTATATCACTCTATAATGAAAAATCTTATAATATCCTCAACAATTTAAATATACAAGCATACATTAATAAATCGATTTGTTTTAAAATTAATAAATACCACATTTACACTATCGCTCATATGTAGAGCAACACATTAAAAAACATAATCACTTTATTATTAAAAGAACAATTTTTTTTTTAATCTAAATTAATTTTATAAATAATTAGTGTCTAAACATTTCGTACCTCAATTTATATTCGGATATCTTTATTTACATACTTTTTATACAATACTTTATTTCGGACTAGGTTCATAAGTAAAGAAACCAAACCCTATATTCAATAATTTATTCCTATGTCCGACAAAGCTAAAAATGCCTAGAAGTAACCTTTTATCAACGCAAATTAAACAACGAATTGAAGAAAAGTTATGGAAGGGTGAAAAGCAGAGTAAAATTGCATTAGATTTATATTTAAACAAATCGATCATTTCGAAGACGATTTCTAATTTTAACAGAACGAATACACTGGAAGGAGTTCCGTCTATTGTGTTAGAAAACACAACACACACTAACAGAACTGTGGACAGAAAAACAAAAACGCTTGTTGTTCACGGCTCTTTTATCAGCGCATCCCGGATAAATCAAAAACTAAACGAACTCTGTGTGTTGGTGAGTACCATAAAACCAAGACTAAAAGAAGCTGGTCTCTATGGTAGAAAAGCAAAGGCAAAGAAGTCCTTCATTTTTGCAAACTATAGAGCAGCGAAACTACTTTTTGCAAGAGATCATGTGAACTGAACAGATGGAAAACAATTTTGTTTTCCGATGAATGTCGGCTCCGATTATTCAAATATGATGGCATTTTATAGGTGAGAGGACCAATTAATGAAAGGTATAATCCCAAGTACACTAGACCCACTGTGAAGCATGGTGGATGATTTGGAGATGTCTTTCTGGGTTTGGCATGAGCACACTGGTTAAGTTAGACGTGATAATTTATCGTTTTGTTTATCGTGACATTCTGTAGAATAATATGCTTCCATTTACCGAAGCACGACAACTATCCGAAACAAATGACTAAGTTAGTTAAAGAATGGTTCGCTTCTCAAAGAATACCTGTCATGCCTTGGCCAGCACAAAATCCACACCTCAATCCAATGGAAAACATTTGAGAAGAAATTGATCGGAAAATCCATGCAAAAAGACTGTCAAATATAAACTCTACGAAGAAATTTCGAACTCGAAAGAAATTTCGAACGATTATATTGAAAAGCTACTAAAATCAATGAAGAAAAGGTGTTTAGAAGTTTTTAAAAATAATGGGTATGCTGCTAGATACTAAATAAAAGAAGGCTAAATGACGTAAGATTCTTTTATTTTATAGTTGCTCTACTTTTGACCCTTGAATATTATTCACACCAAACTAAATCCACTAATTGTATTGTATTGTTTTTATAACGTACACTTTTATCAAGACAAATGAAAATTTCTAAAGTTGCTCTACATATGAGCGATAGTGTATATTAATAAACATTGTAATCTAATGATATTTTTTAAATATTATATGAAAATTTAATATAATAATAAATTCACATTTTATGAAGATAAATATACAGTATCAAAAATGATGAACGTGTCTACTCGCGTATTGAGACGGAACATCAATACCCCTTTGTAAACAAAAAAGAAAGATATACATGCAATTATGTGGACGGGCCGGACTGACTGGAGGGGATCATTTGGTTTTGCTGCGTTTAGCATGCGGTTCGTCTCCGCAGACGAGTCGGTGTCTTTGAACACTTTATTTAATTGTTTTTAGTTTTTTTTACTTATTTACTACTTACTAGAACTTTATTTTTAGAATACTTATTTTTGTTTTTAATATCGCATATGGAGAGTTACTAAATGCATTCGCAAAGATTAATTTATATTGTGCGCAAGCGCGCACTAGCACGGCGCATTTTCTCTGAGAGTGGGAATTCCCACTACCGGGCAAAATTTTTCTCTCTTTGTCGTGCATCCATCTCTTACAACATCCAGACACGAAGAGCATTCCAAGAAATTAACGCACCACCTATAATTTTGTAAATGAATTTTTCTATTTAAGTAAATAGTACATTGTTTATATTAATTTTAAAATCCGTTCGTATATGACTTTTAAAATGTGTTTGTTTTTTGTTTGTTATTTAAAATATACCTATTCTGGTAAATTAGTACAACATTTTCTTTTTAATTTTCCCTAATTGTCAATATGCACCGGCAATTTATAAATTTAACTCCCGATCAGTGTGCCCAATAAAATATAATTACCACTGAAAAATATTATTTCCTGTAAAATTCATATTTGACAAAAAATATTGATATATAACTCTGTTATTACTTTTTTCTAATTATAATTAATTAATTCCTGTGACTTTAACCATTTATTTTTGTTCTAATTTAAATACGGGTAATAATCAATATTATACAATAATTTTTGAATTAACATTTCATACACTTAAAATAACTTTTCAACATTTATTTTTTTTAAATATTTTTGTTGAAATATTTTATTAGTAGTTTTTAGTTCAGGCATATAATTTTTAAATGTTTTATGATTTTGTTTAATTTATTTTACCAATTAAAAACAACATTTAATTATGTGTTATGATATTAAATGTAAATGAATTAGTAATAAATTTTAAGCACAATAAATTTTTAATTATATGTTTTGATTTAAAATTTAATAAATTCGTATTTCGTATATTTTAAATAATTTTCAAATTATACAGTAAACTTGTAATGAATTTTTTATATTATTAAGTTTTTCAATTTACGATTATTAATTTATTAACAGAAATTAATATTTAAAATAATTATAATAAGATAAAGTTATTGAATTTTTTTTTCATTAAAAATCAACTATCTTATAACCAATTTTAAAATAACTATTAAAGTTTATTAAAATCTACATATATAGTATTTATTTTACATATACAGTCTTAGCAGAAAGAAGAACAACTTTTTTAAAATTCAAATAATTTTTGTTTTGATTATTATGTTCAAAAAATGTATATTAATAATCAACTACCCTTTATAAATTTAACAGTTACATAGTTAAACAATACAAAATAATAAACAATTTAATTTATGCTATTTAGTTTTATTACTACAAATAATTTGTAATTAGTACTTTAATTAATTTCAAACACCTTTCCTCTATAGAAAGCAGCAGATGGTCAATAATATTTGGATCCATATTTTGCCAGGCCTCCTACAGAACTGTGGATAAATCTTGCTGATTACTCTTTATGTCTTATGTTGGGAATGGTGATCTTCCCTAAGTTTTCAATGTTTCGTGTGCTTCGGGTCATTATGTTGTTGAAAATAATGTTTTAGTGTCAAATTTTTATCTGAATATGATACCATGTTGTTCCTCAATATTTCTTTATACATAAAACCATACCATTACCGACTCGTCGCCGTGTTTGACAGTGAGTACTGTAAACTTTGGATTAAAGCTTTCAGGAAAATTTCGCCTTACATATAAAATCGCATCACCGCTGCTCAGATTAAATTTGATTTCATTACTCCAAATCGCTCGTTTTCAATCATTTAAAGTCCAGTGTAAAGGGCCGATTACACGGCTTTGTTCCCGATCACCCGATGTCTGTTTTCTCCACTCCTCGACAGAGCGTTGTATTTATACGACCCGTCTCCTGACCCTACCAACTGTTAAGTATATTCGTAAAAATCGCCCTGAATTTATCTAAGAAGCAACAATTAACTGCATTGGCCTTGTATGAGAAAGAAAAGAAAAAAGAAAGATCTGGATGACGGATATGTTTTTCCAAAGACCCATAAACCCTTACAATATTGTAATTACACTATCGGATTGCCGACGGGGATGGGGCCCGATTTAGGATCCCGAAATTGGGTCGTGTAATCGGTCCTTAAAAGGGACCTGACAAACTCAAGTGTGGCTCGCCTATTCTTCTCTGATAGTAGTGGTTTTTTGGCTGACCTTCTCTCATGAAGACCCCTTGCAGTAATCTATCTCTTACGGTTCTTGGAGAAACATGAATTCCAAGTTGAGACTCAAGTAGACCTTTTATTTTGTTGGAACCCAGAAAAATATCTTTTTTGGAATAGTATAAAATTTGTTTATCCTGAAATCTATTGGTTTTTCTTGGTTTTCCAGATTTATTTTTTCCTTCCACATTACCAAATCTTGAATTGTTGTAAAACACAGAAGATACTTTCTGACACCATGTGGTTTTTTATTAACTCTGAAAATTATTGTCGATTTTGTAGAGATTAGTGACATTTAGTAAAAAGTTGCTCTACTAATTTTTTTGATTTGTAGCTAACAGAATTATTTTTAATATCAGAAATATTCACCGATATGTTTGTATACAGGGTATAATATAATATAATATAATATAATAATTGGTATAAATTATATTAGATTTGTATATACAGAGCAGTAGCAATTTATATATTTTTAAAGTTGTTTCACTTTCTGCCAATACTGTATGTGGGCAGATCCATTACTTTTCGACGAAAGTGTGCGAGGATACCGATTTTTTATTTGAAAGTTCATCAGAAATAGAGATGATCCTGAAAATTTGAGTCCAATTCAATCAAATCCGAAAACTGGAGAATTTTTTGATATTTAAAGTCAATTTTTAGTCATTTTCAAAAATTCGTATCTCAGCTTCTATATAACTTAGACAAGACAAGATAAACTAATTTTCGTCTTAGCCGCAAGCTTTCAACTAAACAACCGCATTAACAAAATTTTACCCGGTTTCAAAATGCTCTCAAATGTACAGCTTCTAAATTATGGGGTTAAATTACTGCTGATATTTTTTGTGGAGGTGTCTTGATTTTGTTATTATAGGGTCATCCAATTTTAGATGAATATAACTTTTTCTCGGAACTTCGATTTGCCTCAAATTTTCAAGGAAGTTAGTCTATTATGTTCCCAACAAAAAAAAAAAAACAAAATTATGGTATCTTTTTTGTTTCATTTCCGCAAATTTTGGATAATTAGAAAAATGATTGTTTTTGTTTAAAACAGTTTAGTTGTAAAGAAAATAAATATTCCAGTGATTGTAAACAACAACAGACTTCATCGAATAAAAACTTCGATATTAAATACGTGTAATTACACGTATGTTACACACGAGCGAAGCAGTAATAGTCATTAAACGTTGCTACGAACCGCACTTATCTATCAATTATGTAATACGACAGTTTCTAGTCCATTAATTAGATTGTAAACTTTCCCATTAGAAAATCCCCCTAATCAATTCGCTTTTTTCATCGCACGCCAAATGGAGCATTCGCATGCAAGTCCAATTCTGAAGTTGTTTCGGAACTTCACAACACATTATTATTATTAATGACTTATAAATCGAAAAAATGGTGTTTTTTTTTTTTCGAAACGTGAAGAGGTCCGACACATGTACAAGAGTTTCTCATTAGTTCACGTTTGTCCTGAACAAACACAGACTGTTTCGTGCCGTTGACGATTCCCTCCTGCGGCTGGCTCGTTGATTGACTCTTCCTGCCCGTTTCCACCGGCCGCATTTTGCAATTAAAACAACCCGCGTTTAAAAAATATTGTTTTCCGCAACTCGCGAATCGGTTTTCTGGTGCCGGATTGAATGCGGATTAAAATTTAACCTGAGAATTGTTCGTCGGTTTCCGATTTATTTCCAAATATTTTATGTACTACGTTCGCTTGTTGTGTGTTTTGAAAGTTTCTCATTTCGCGACCGTAAATTATTAAGAACTGTGTTAAGGAAACTCGCCAGAAATGTATAAATTGATAAAGCGATGCGAATGGAAAAGGTGTATCGCTTGATTTATGTGTTTTTCACAAAGTGGCGAAGTTTTTGCTTTGCTGAAACGGACGAAAAATAGAAACAGGAACAATGGAACAAATTGACGGTATCTAATCAGTTGGATAAACCTTGCGAAGTTTTATTGGAACGTCTAGACACTCCTTCTTTTGTACTCGATGTAAACATGTGAAGAAAATTGATAATTAATCTTAGGCGGTGATTTCATTATGGGTTTGTTACGGAAAAATCTTGGAATATTATTGTACCATTGCGTTCAGTTTCGAGTTATTACTAAGACATTCCCGAGATGAAAAAGATGGTCCATCGCTTACCTGAAATCAAAAATGCTGTTATTAAATGGGCAACATATAATCACTGCATTATTATTATCTAAAAATTTCATACAATTACTTTAATCATTTTTAAATATACTTTTCTGAAATAATAGCAGTAATTGTTTTTTATTTTTTATTCGTTTTGTGTTTGGGTAGCGTGTAATCCTTCCAATAATTCAATTATTCGAAATTGTGGACATTAAATGTAAGATGTTAAAACAAATGCAAATATGTAATTATGCAAATAAAATTTATGTAATTTTATTAAAATAATTTCGGGGCGTTGCCTTAAATTAATACCTTCCTTCCGTGGCGTTCTCTGTGTTTAATATAATTTATGATCTGATGAGACAAGTATTAATAAAAGGAGTTCATGACATTTAAACTACACATTATTGCAGTACTTGTTTTCCCTTAAAATTTCGTTTGTTTATATTCTTTGACTGGTAAACAGTTTATGTAAAATTTACAGTGCTAGCTAATATTTATATCTAATTTAATAAAAATGTAATCTCAAAAAGAACAAAAAAATGTATGGCAAACAAAGTTAAATTAAACAAAACGTAAGACCGACTTTGGAGGCGCGAGAAAACTTAATAAATCGCCTCGCCGTTGCACAACTCGGTAACTGCATAACGCAAACAAATTTTATTAGAGCCCCAGCATCCCTGCTTATTAGAAAGCGTAAGCATAAATACAGTCGAGAGAAAATTATATTAAACTTTGTTCAAAACAAGATGGAAATTGCTGTTACGAGATTCGAATTAACGCAAGCGATGTTTTAAAGCGAGTAGAATTGTATGTTATGAATTAAGAAACCGACAAAACAATGAATGATTGTTTCGTTTTTAGTGTACCTAGCTGATCAAACCTATTGATTTACACTAGAAATTGATAGAAATTTGAAAAGATATTAATTGATATTAATTTTAGAGGTTGAGTTAATTAATTTTTGGTCATTGTTCGATAATAATAGTTTTGTCGAGTTGGGCAGATGTCCAGGTTTAAACAAACAAACTGACCAACTGGTTTCGCTTTTTCATTGTGTCGGCTAATGTAATTTTGGGCATTGTTCCGAAATGGTCATCGTCATGTAATCGGCTTAATTTTCGGCCCTTTGTTCGAAACATGTTCAATAAATTAAAATGAGAAGATTACATAAATTGTTGTTGTTGATTCCACCTTCTTAATTTGAAAAAAGAATCAAAAAATAAAAAATGTTTATTAATAATCGAGTACTTTGTTTATAAATCCCATAGATGACTATAAATCAAAAATTATAAGATAAATTAAGATATTCATTAATTTTCTCATACTTTAACGCAGCACATACACAAAATATTTTATTATAATTTTCACAGACGAATTTAACTAATAAATTATACAATCATTAAAAAATAAATTGAAAAATAATTAAAATATTTTAAAAATTGTCGACCTTAGATAAATGTCTTAGATCGTTGTTTTACTCAAAAACACAATGTAACTCAAACAGTCTAGAAAATAATAAACTACAGTTTTCACTACTTAATTCGTCAGCATAATTTAATTTTTGTCACAAAGAGAGGTAAGCGGCTTATAATTTCAGGAAATGTTGGTACTCTTAAGATACTTCGATGCTGCAAGTTTCATATCTTTATCTGTTACCGTTTCTGAATAAATCAAAAAATACTGAAAATCAGTAAAAATTGTTATTCTCAGCACCTTGTGAATCGATTGATTTAAATACCGGATATGTTTTTGGGGCATGATGGTAGCTTCTAGGACAAAAAGTAAGAACCTTAAAAAAACGATTTTTAATTTTTTTCAATGTGACGTACCGTTTTAAAAAATTCCCGAAGCTCATAATTTAATCGAAAATTGAATGAGAAATTAAAAAAAATAGTTTCATACTTTTATCGTTATCGTAACATGGTTAAAAATAAAAATTAAAAAAATAACCTCTTTTTTTTTAAATTTCTTGTGAACAGATATAACTCTTATTTTTTTTCCTAGAACCTACCATCATGCACCAAAACATATCCGGTATTTAGATCAATCGATTCACAAGGTGCTGAGAATAACAATTTTTACTGATTTTCAGTATTTTTTGATTTATTCAGAAAAGGTAACAAAGATTTGAAACTTGCAGCATCGAAGAATCTTATGAGTATCAACATTTCCTGAAATTATGAACCCGATACTTTTCTGGGACCGATTCGGTATTCTTATCGTCCCATGGCCTTGGTCATTAATTTTAATTCAAAGGCAATATCTTGCTCATTGGTATTAAAAATTGATTCGAAAAGTTAAAGAAAGTAAATCAAAAGGAATGTGAACGTTAAAAAATCAATAGAAACTGAAGATAGAAAATCGCATTATAGAACCAACGAAGAATTTCTTTGTCGGTAAAACGAAATGAGATGAATTGAGAGGGTCGGTGGTCAACGTGATAATTAGTAATAATCGCTGTCCATCGGATCGGAACACAGTTCTATGGGTTTAGTAATGGATTTTGTCATTTCGCATTTTAATGGACTCTGTTCTTAAGTGCGTTTCAACCTGACAAGATAAACCGTCGCATTCCAGGAGAATTTTATTCCAGATTATATTTAAATATAGACAACATAAACGAAATTTGTTCAGTTCAATTCGAAATTATATTTGTTAAATGGAGATTTTTTATTATGTGACTTGAACGCTGGACTACTCGACAAACCCGCACATTTTATCGAAGGTATATTTCCTCATAACTAATTTAAATGGACAATTCGACCTTGCCCATGTTAATTAAACATTAAGCCGAACAATGTAATTATTCAAGTATGTAATTATTCGATCATGATTCATTGCATGCACGACGACAAAACTTTTAAATGCGGCACACATGAATTTGCCACCATGTGCGCAATTAAATTGTCGCAACATACCAACAAACAGAGCAAATCTAATAAACATTTAGAAATTCGCGAGTGGCAATTTCCGTAACGGATCGATACGTCGATGAATAAGGAAGGCTTAATATTATCGCATTAACTGCGAACTAATGACGGCATAAATTACGATATTTGCGAAGCTACGGGCTCTGTTTAGACATGTGTATGTGCTGCGAATTACTCCCGGTAACGAAGGGCTGATTAAAATGTTCGATTTATGATTAACCCAATTTTCTCAATTTCATTTGGCAACCTTACCAGGAATAGAAATCGTTAAGATCATAAATCTGTGTGTGAAGTGTGAATATTGAAAAATATTTATTGGGTGGTGAACAATGGTGCGTATTTATCATGTCAGTATCTATCACGGCTATTACGTCCGGATAAATAGAAAGTTATGCGATCCTCGATCAAAATACTGGAGTGGATTTGTGCCGGAAATGTAGGACTTGTAGTTTTGTTGTGCACCAAGGCTGAAACTGTCTCTGGAATGAAATCGACTATGTCATTGTATTTCCACCTACTTATAAGTTGTGGTTAAAGCATATCATACACGAAATTTTCTTTAATTATTTTGAATAATAATCAGAATTGAAGAATAATGATCAGAGTAGTTAAGTTAAGTTAAAAAGTAGAGGGAGGTGAGAAGAAAAGTGATGTTCCAAAAGAATTTAAGATTCCTCCGACTACTCTCTCAGCCATAATAAAGCACAAGGAGAAAATTTATGCTGAAAAGAATAAGTTAATCAAAAAAGTAGAGGGAGGTGAGAGGAAAAGTGATGTCCCAAAAGAATTTAAGATTCCTCCAAGTACTCTCTCAACCATAATAAAGCACAAGGAGAAAATTTATGCTGCTCAAACTGCTGGAGTACGGAAAAGAACTACTAAAGTAGAATTTCCTCGGAAAAGGCAAAAGAGTTCGTGTCTACTCTAAACATCAAAAGCTTTGCGGCAAATGACAAATTTCAAAAAGAGAAATAGAGTTGCGTTTAAAAAAGTTTGTGGAGAAAATGAAAGTGTTAATGATGCAGTTTGTTTAGATTGGCATGGTAAATTGAAGACTTTAATTGAAAACTAAGATGCCCGAGACATTTTTAATGCTGAGGAAAATGGCCTACTTTTCAAAAGTTTACCGAACAAGATGCTTACTTTTAAAGATAAAAAATGTTATGGTGGAAAACATAGTAATGAACCCCTCATAGTTTTATTTGCAGTAAATATGAAAATATCGGAAAAACTTAAACCCTTAGTGATAGGAAAAGCAATGAAACCGCGATGTTTCAAAGGAGTGAAATCGTTTCTTACTGATTATCGTGCTAACAAAAAAGCTTGGATGGCGACAGAACTTTTTAACAATTGGGTTTTAACAGTTAATGGAGACATGAAACGACAAAAGCGGAAAATTTTACTCTTTTTAGACAATTGCACTGTCCACAACAGTCCTCCTATATTATCCAACGTAGAACTCTACTTCTTTCCGCCGAATACAACTTCCAAATTGCAACTACTGGACCAAGGAATCATCCATAATTTTAAGACGTTCTATCGCAACAAAATTGTTATGTTGTTGTTTTACAACCTATCGACCAGCAGCTAGCTGCGAATATCACGGTTCTGATGGCTATTTTACTAATTGACAAACCATAGAGAGCTGTAACACCCCTAACTATTCTCAATTGCTTCAAAAAATCCGGTTTCATAAAGGAAGATCAGGAAAATCTTCCAATAATTACGGATGATGAAGAACCAGAAATAGAACCACTAGAATTCTGTCTACAAAACGAAAGTGATGAAAAAGCATTTCAGGCACTTTTTCTCTTAAAAAAAGTTAGTGAGCAGTCTAAGCAGCAACAATGTGCTTTGAAGCAAACCAATATAACAGAGTACTTTCGAAAGATTAATTAATTCACATTATGAATATATACATGTACGTATGTACCTCTTAACTTTTGCCATTCTTAAGGAATAGCAGTTAATAAATAATAACAACAAATAAGATTTCAAACACTCGATAATTCGCAATATTTTAATTTCTCGAGTTTCGAATTAACGAGAGTCGACTGTAGAAACATACAAAATAATAAATTAATTTTCTTAATAGGGAGTAAACAAATTTGCTTTTTAAATAGAAGATAGATAGATAGAGAATTTTGAATAAACAAATCTGTTTTTATAGTAGAAAATAAATGTATTTATTTTTCGAATGGAAAACAAACAGGTTCATTTTTGTATAGCAAAATACAACAACAACAAAGCCGTCTGTAAATCTGAATGGATAAAGGACCAAATTTTAGAATACAAAAAGTATTTATAGAATAGAAAATAACCGAAAATATTTTAGAATAATAAATTAATAGATATATCTTTATATATCTTTAGAATGTTAAACAAACAAAATAGTTTATTATATTTTTATTTCAGTAATACTAAATATGCAATTTAATATTTCAAATAAAAATTGAGTATATTTAATTCCAAAACCCTTAATAACAGTGGGTAAAAGGAATGTTCGAAGGTCAACGCTTTGGGTCATTTAGGGGTGAATCCAGGCCCATTGTCCCACCCCGGTCCAGACTCGTGCACTTCTGATTCAGGAGTTCTGAATACATCCTTTATTACCTGCTCGATAAATCACCGGTGACAAAAACCCACATAATTTAATTCGGCCATTTGTTGCCGAGATGAAAATTGACGGGGTGTGTCCAGTCTACCCTTTTTTCGCATTCTTTATGGTCGACTTCCCGGGGTTAAAGAGTTGTTTAAACAATCCGAATGTTACAATTCAATTCCATAATTGATCGCATTCATGGGATCCGGTTTTTTCTGTCACGCATTAAAAGTATTTAATTTTAAAATTTCGCAACGGAAAGCGCCAATAAATAAATCACGGTTTAATATAATTGCGGTAATAAAGCGAGCCGAAGACAACTGAAAAATGCGCATTAGCACCGTTGAGTTATGACCGTTTTCAATGCGCAATTACAACTTACCGCAAAAAGTATGCAATTGCATAAAGTAGTCCGTACACGAACATTATCTCTCGATAATCCGATCGAGGGGGAAAATACCTGATAGTCTTGGAATGTTTTTAATTAATTTTTCCGTCTGTCCATCGATTCCGAATAGATGGCTTAATCAAGACGTTCCAGTGGAGGATAATGTTTAATTCAGGCGTCGCGACACAAAAGAACAACTCCCTCATCCATTAATGGAGTTTAATAAGAGGGCGATTAATTATGCGCTGAACTCTGAAAACTTCGACAAATTAAAAATATAATTAATCCAATAAATTTAATAAAATAATTCAATTAGTGCATCTATCGAAATCTATTTATTTTAATTATTCAATGGGAAAAATGCAGGAGGGCGAGACAATTTTCTATAATGATGTACGGGGAATGTTAAAAAAGAATTTCATTTTTTCAATTTCAATTTTAGGGGTTCATATTATACTCATGTACAGTCGGCTGCAGAATGGCATTACCACTTTCCAAACAAAATCCTTTGCGACCCTCTCCCGCTAAGCCCCGCCCAGAACCGCAAAAAAATGTAGGCCGTAAAACCCAGGTATACGTAACAAAGGGTCAATTGGAGGTCAAAAAATTTTCTCCTATCGATTATAATATATATAAGTATTTCATATTTTTGGAAACATTTGTTTAATCTTCACTTCTTGAGAAAATTAAAGATTGACTAAATTAAAGAAACTTAGTTTTTGTAAATTATTATCACAGGTAGTCATAAATTAAATAAAATAGCCCTATTTATAAAAACTAATAAAAATGTATAAAATTAGAAAAAAAAATTCTTCTCAAAATTTTAATCAATCCAACTTTAATGTTAAATAACTTTTGAAAAAATGAATATATCAAAAAACTGTAAGAGACATTTTTTGTAGAACGTTAAATTTTCTATAAAAATCTGTTTTGATCATTTTGAAATATTATCTCTAACGAGAGTCAAAAAATTTCAAAATCCAAGAGAACACCGTTCCCGTGTTATTTAAACGGGAAATTAAAATTTACGATGCGGCACCTATTAATATTTAGAGCTGTAACAGTATTTTTTTTACCATTTCCAACAAGATTTTCGATATAAATAAGAAAAAAAAATGTCGATTTTTTTTAAACAGTCTAATAGTCTAATATATATATATATATATATATATATATATATATATATATATATATATATATATATATATTGTTAAATTATTTTATATATATTTAATAAACACAACAACATTATATATATTTAATAAACAACATAGACAACAAATTCGTTGGGCTGTGCTATACCATAAACTAAGCCCAAATTCAATGAATTTACATATTTTTACAAATATTTTTAAAGTAAACCTCTTAAGGTAAAGTAAAAGGTTTTTTTAAGGACACTATGATTTGTTTTGCCTCGCCTTGACTTATAACCTTATTGTATGTGACTATAAAAATGTTTTAATGAACCTGGTATATGGTTTCTTAGTGATGAATATTCGAACAAACTTTTTAAAGCACGTGTTTCGCTTTATTCTTAAATCATTTAGCCATTTATTCAGGGTTTTCAATAAAGTATGGATAAGATGCAAATTCGTACGGTTTTTTTTATTTTACTTCAAGCAAGTTCAAAAAACGACTGAATCTGCTCGAGTTTGAACCAGGAATGACTAGAAACTGACTTAGTTCAGGAATGCGTACACTTTCAGTGTCACCTTTCTTCTGAAAGAATTTTAATAAAACCAGATTCTGGATCCTTAAAAAGTTTATCTATGTTCCTTCGTAAACAGAATTTGGAGAACGTTTATTTAAATTTTTTCTAATGCGGATCTCTACAAATAAAACAAAAAAAGTAACTCTCATAGCTTTACTTAAAAAATTATGTTTATTTTAATCTTAATGAGATGTTTGGTGTTGCTTTTTTGCGACCACAGTAATAATAATTGGATTGCTCAACTGGATCCTTAAATCTGTCTCTACTTGTCCTGTATTTATTTTTTAGATACATGAGAGTGAAAAAGCCCTATTCACACAAATATGTTGCGAGAAAGACAACAACTGCATCAGCGCTAATTCTGATAACTCCGTATAATCAGATTTTAAATTTAGCTAAAAATTTGTTAAAGCACATTCTTTGAATATTCTTGAGCATGTGTCAGAAATATTCTAAAAATTATTTCTTGTGCAATCTTCACTAAATATAAATATATATAATTAATTTTGATTGTGAACTAGAATATCGAATTGCAGGGGCGGCAAAATTTGAATAATCTACTGGTGGCAAATGTGTAAATCCGTCACTAATCGTAAAATGTCTGTTTATAGATTGGACTGTGACTGGTAATGAAAAGTCGACAACTGGAGATGTTCAGCACAATGGTTGGACTGCAACCAGACTCCCAAACACTTTCCTCAAACAAAATTACACCAAAAGGGGGTTATGGTTACTGTTTGGTGGTCTGCTGACGGAGTGATCCGTGACACAATTACGGAGGGTTAGGAAAATCTGCCTTATCCGCCGTACTCACCAAACCTTTCCTCAACTGATTGTCCCTTTTTCAAACATTTTGACAACGTCCTACACGAGAAATGGCTCTTATATCGATTAATAAAAGTTTGTTTAAGCTGAGAATCATGCATTTTAATTTTAAGGTTGTAAAACAATTGTGTAGAATTTTTATATATATCTTTCGAATTATTATTCATTAAAATAGAATTATAAATAAAAATGAAACACATATTAATTTTTGGGAACTTTATTTTTGTTTAAATTAATTGTCAATGAGGTTTTTTGTTGAAACTTATTGATATTGAAGTTATTTTCAACCAAAATTTGTTATTTTCAATTAAATTTATGTTTTATTTGCATTAATTTTGTAGTTTTCGCTATGCTTCAAAAATGTAAATTAATTGATATTTATTAATCAGTATTAATAATCCCAACATTTTAATTAATCGTTTCGTAAAGAGTTTTTTAATGAAATTTAACATTGCATGACAGTAAGTATTTTCAGTAAAAAGTAAACAAAAAATATCAAAACGTTTTTTATCTTTTAGGTAAACATCCACCAATAATTTTCAATAACCACTAAAACGTGTTGTTGATAATGAAAAAAAAAAAAAATTAAAATACATATTTGTGCATTGTAATCTATTTATTGTGAAATTGTTGTCTGTAAAAATAAAAATATCAATTAGTAATTTACAAAAAGTGTTATCAAAAAATTTTTGAAACATGATTATTTCACAAATTAATGATTAAATGCTTTCATTGTTTATTCTGTTTTAAAAACTGTACATCATTGTGTTCCAATAATATTCATACTTCGATTTCTGTTTTTTTTTTAAATTAACGTTCTACAAAATAGGTTTTTTATATTGAATATTTTTTGACACCAAAATCAAAACTTTAACGGATTTATCAGAAACATCAATTTTTTCTAATTAATCAATTAAAGTAAAACATTTGTCACATATTTTATTATAATATTCAAGATACACCTCTTAAGATAACGTGAATGTTGACCAAATTTATTATTTTAATATTTTTGGTTTGTTTCAAGAATGTTTGAAATGTTGTTTCAAAAGCTTTTCTAAATAATAACTTAAATGTAGTCACCAAAATCAATTGAGTGTACTTTAATAGATTTTAATCTTATAACGTAATAAGAAACAATAACTGCTTCAGCGTTTATTATTCGATTAGTAAAATAAAAATAATAGATAGAATATATTAGAAATATTAGTTCAGTTCGAATATTTCCAAATGTTGCCTCTCCTGATTCTTTACACGTTATTAAAACAATGCGACCATATATATATATATATATATATATATATATATATATATATAAATACAACGGAAAATGGTAACAAAATCGTAGAAAATATTATCACAGATTGTTTTGCACTAAAAAAGTAGAATATATTGAACTCAATGCAATCTTCGTACGTAATTGCAAATTTACTGCCCTAGACGCATACTTGTTCCAAAATTACAATATGGAATATATACATTTTGAATACAATAATTTCTAAAAAATTTATTCGTACTCGTTTTATAAATTAAATGTGGCGTATTTAGACTTGGTGAATAATGAAATTGAAATAATAGAAAATGATGCGTTTTACGAATTGAACAATTTGTTACAAATTAACTTAGGGTAAAATAAGTTGAAACGAATCGAAACATGGTTTTTTCGTGTTGCCAAGCTGGACACCTTTCTCATTGAAAATAATTTGATTAACCTTATCGAAGATGATGATTTGCAATTTATTGAAAATAATATTTCTCTGGTTTCATTTGTCGGCAACAGGCTTTATCAAATTTCTGATAAAGTCTTCAGCCATTTTGAAATCGATATTTTAATGTTGGGGCAGTACAATTCAAGGAGTAACGGAAAATGGTTAGAACACATTAGAGTAAATGAACTGCGGATTGCAAATATCAATATGAGTAGGATATTTTGCAATTATAGTCAAAATATTGAAGCAGTAAATGACGAAGACTTGAAAGAAATGTGTCAATTTGATTTTAATAATTACTTTTGCATTCTGACGTTTGTTTTAGTTATCACACTATTATTTCTAATTATCAAAAGTTCAATTTATTTGGCTAAAATTGTTCCAGTATAATGTAGTATATGTTAAGTAAATAAAATTATCACAAAAATATCATCATTTATTATTTTTATAAGGAATGTTATGAATATATTAAACTATTAAATTGTATAATTTATTATGCGGTCTTTAGACCATTAGAGGTTTCGTTGAAAATTAAATTACTAAATACATGGCTGTTCTTGTGTTTAATTTTTACCCAATTCGATAAACTTTGGTGCTCTTCAGAGCCCTTAACTTATCCTAAAGTCCACGATAATGTTATATATAATGATGTTATTAATTTACTTTTTCAGTCGAAAATTGTATCTAGTAAGGAAATAGTTTCCGATTTCAAATTATGCGTTTCACATTCTAAAGATTGATATCCTGTTCTTGGAACCATTTATAATGATTGTAATCCAAGTTGGCTAAAACATGTTTACATGGTAAATTTAAATTTCGAATATACTTTCGGACCCGCAAAGAATTTTTGTGGGTGCAAACAAACTAGTGTAAAAGTTAATCAGAAAAATTTAAAGAAGAATTGTCTCATTAAGAACGAAAAGGTCTATTCTTAAATTTTTCTGTTTTTTACCTTAGTATTGGTTTATATCTTATTACAAATAATCAAGTTTTATAGAAAACCTTGCACAATTCATCCCATTTTGACATATGTAAAAATTGTTTTCAATGCAAAATATTAAAAGTTATTTTATATTATAAATTGTATTTTAATTTAACACTCAGTACCTTGTTGTTGTAAATTTCTGTCAGTCGATAAAGTTTCAAACAGTTGATGTGATAATTATCTAATTCTGTTAATGAATTTTAACACTTTTCCTTCAACTTCAATCCAAATTACGAAAATAATGTTTTATTAATACTATATACTATATTAATATATTCTTGATAAATGAGCTCCATTAGGAGCATTATGTTCCAATTTTTGTTAGAATGTGAACTAATCTAGATGTTGCTCCTATTAATTTATTTTTTATTTTTTAAGCAAATTCAAGCCGAAAACTGTATTGTATTAAACCGAACTAATACTGTGAGATCTAGGGAAATTATAGAAAACCTTAACATGAATTTATTTTGCACTGTAATAGATCCTCAAAATAAATTCAGGCAATAGTGATTGCAAATTCAAAATTTGGAAGTCTGGCCCAAAGGTTGTTTAAAGAAAACTATTTTAAGGTCATTAGCTTTGTTAATAACGATTTTCGAATAGTAAAATCGCACACTTTTTATAAATTGAGTGTTTTCGACTTAGAATGAGGAATAACGAAATCACGATAATCGAACACGAAGCTTTTTATGAGCTGCATGCCTTGCTGCAAATTGATTTGAGCCACAACAAAATTAAACGAATAAAATCAGAATATTTTGTTGAAGTTCCAGGTTTGTTAAATCTTAAGATCAATAATAATAGCATTCAATATATAAAGTGATGGAGATTTCAAATAATCAAATAGAATTAATTTCAAATTATGCTTTTAACGACATGAACATTAGACATTTGATTATAGAAGCATTTTTAGTTAATTGCAACGAAATCTGGCTAAAACATGTTTACATAGAAAATTTTGAATTAATTTATGGTCATCCGAAGGATTTTTGCGAGTACAAGAAAAATATTTTTAAAATTAATTATGTATTTATGGAAGAAGTTTGTGTCACTGCCAATGCAAAATTGAATTACTTTTGCGTTTTTTATTTTGCAGTGTAGCAGTGGTCTACACTCTGATTCAAATAATTAAATCTTATAGGAAACCTTCTACAGTTTATCCTCTTTTGACCTGAAGGGAAGTTTACAGTAAGAAAGATTAAAAGTAATAATCGTTTTAAATTATATTTTAACTCGCATTGTACAAAAGATTTAGGCAAACATTGCCTCTTATGGAATAATGATATATTTTGTGTCGATAGCACTTCTTTCTTTTTAATCCATAGATTCGAAGATACTGCTTGTAGATTTGAAGGAGCTAAATCGATATTTATTTTATAGTTTCGATATAAAATTGATCCATTTCAGAAATAAGGATTCCAACACAATTTACTCATTCACATTTTATAAACTGATGGTGAAAAAATTAGTATACTGTAACAAAGGAATAGAAATAACAGATGATTCTTAATATGTAAAAAATTTCAAATTGTTTTATACAACTTCCTAATTTATAAAACTTTCTACTCTAAAATAATAACCATATTGAATTTATTGATGATGATAATTTTTCATTCATCAAAACAATATCTGTAAATAACATTTGGTTTTCAATTTTTAATAAAATGATTCATAGCCACTTTTTATTCTCGTGCCTGACTGAGAAAAAAAAAACAATAAACAATAAAATACTAGTTACTCTGACAGACATTCCGCTCTTTCCGGTCCGTTTATTTGTTTCATTCGTTTTTCCCAAGCCACCCCGGTATTAACTCGAAAAAAAATAATAATTATTATTGAATCATTCTTAAGTGTTTGCGAGAATAACACAATTTTAAATTGTTTTTTAAATTTAATTTTTTATATATAAGGTCAATGAAAAATCAAATATATATATATACATATACATATATATATATATATATATATATATACCGTATCAAAAATGATGAGCGTGTCTACTCGCATATTGAGACGGAACATCAATACCCCTTTGTAAACAAAAAGGAAAGATATACATGCAATTATGTGGGCGGGCCGAACTGACTGGAGGGGATCATTTGGTTTTGCTGCGTTTAGCATGCGGTTCGTCTCCGCAGACGTTGTTTTTAGTATATTTTATTTAATTTTTGGGATACATTTTTATTTTGAAAAAAGTAGTTTATTTTTAGAATACTTATTTTTGTTTTTGATATACCCTCAAAAAATATTTCATTTTACAGATTGAAAATTATACAAAGTTACGGAATTTAAATAGAGCATCCGAAGAACTCGAACTACATCCCTACGCATACGGAGAGTTACTAAATGCATTCGCAAAGATTAATTTACATTGTGCGCCGGCGCGCACCAGCACGGCGCATTGTCTCTGAGAGTAGGGATTCTTACTACCGGGCAAAACTTTTCTCTCTTTGTCGTGCATCCATCTCTTACAACATCCAGACACGAAGAGCATTTTTCGTACGGTATATATATATATATATACGGGGCGGACAGTCTCTGTCGAACATGATGGCTCTCTCTAGATTCAGACGGGTCAAACGCTTTTCCTACTCTATATATTCGCTTACAGTGAGCGTGTAGGATAGGAAGGGAGAGTATTAAAAATTGTGCGAGTGTTCAAATGCGACACAGTAAACAAATGTTTTCAGATGTATTATTGCTATGTTCACATTATCTACCATGTCGTATTCATAATTAAAAGTTAAATTTATAATTTAAGTAAAACAAATAAATTCAAAAATAATATATGTCTGTTTCAACAAAATAAATTATATAATCATTACATAAACAACAAAAGTAAATAATGAAGCATTAAAATACATAATTACAAAATTATAAAATACAATTGGTATTGAAGTAACAAGGAGGGAAAACAACGATGCACTACAAGCGATTCTGAATTCGAAGTGTAACTGCAGATGTGTCGCTGACAGTACATATTTTAATGTTAATCCATTTTAATCTCGATTTTAATATTTTGGTCGATATGTAACAAAATTTTACTAACTTTATTAGTAAATATAAAATCAACAGATTGTAAATAGCAAAAAATCTAAAAATTAATGTTTTTCTTATCAAATAATAATGAGTAATATTTAACTAAAAATATTCGAATAATTAATGATATTTTGGTAATTAATTAATATCCATTAATTATATCCAAGAAAATAGAAGAAAGAAATATTTTTAAAAACAATAATTTAATATCTAAAAATATCAACAAATAATACTTTTATAATAATACTCACTAGTAATAAAAAAATAATCTTCACAAAGATAAATTAAAAGAAATTAAGAAAATAGAGCAACTTTTTTAAAATTCAAATAATTTTTGTCCTGGTTATTACGTTCAAAAAATGTATATTGAAAATTAACTTCCCTTTATAAATTTAACAATTACATAATTAAATAATAAACATAAATAAAGAGTTTAATTTTACTGATGATTATTTGTTTTGGGCTGACAAACAATTGGGCAGCTTATGCTATTTAAAGTTTATAACTAAAAATAATTTATAATTAGTAGTTTAATTAATTCTACACTACTATATTGTAAAATTCCCATTATTATGAATAATTTCCAAACACCTTTTTTCAGGGGAAGAAACAGATGGTCAATAATATTTGGATATTTGGATTTGCCAGAACCGTGAATAAATCTTGCTGATTACTATACTCTTTGTATCTTATTGTGTTGTTCAATATCTCCCAGAAGGTTTCAATGGAGTTTAGATCCGGAAATTGACATTGTTGTTCTTCAACATTTCGTTATACATAAAACGATCCATGATACTCCCTATTCAAAGGAGAGAACCCATTCCAAATCCCGAAAAGCAGCGCCATACCATTACCGGCCTGTCGCCGTGTTTAACAGTGAGTATGGTAAACTTTGGGTTAAACTTTTCATGAATAGGTCGCCTTACATATAAAATCCCATCACTACTAACCAGATTAAACTTGATTTCATCACTCCAGATCGCTCGTTTCCAATCATCCACTCCATCCAATGTAAGAACCTGGGAAAGTCAACTTTGGCTCGTCTCTTCTTCTCTGATAGTAGTGCTTTTTTAGTCTGGCCTTGTCGCATGAAGACTCCTTCATAATTCCAAGTTGTGTTTCAAGTAGACCTTTTATTTTGCTGGAACTCTGGGAAGGATCTTTTTTGGAGAAGGAAAAAAAATGTTTCTCCTGAAACCTATTGGTCTTTCTTGGTCGTCCAGTTTTATTTTTTCCTTCCACATCACCAAATCTTGAAAATTGTTGTAAAACATGCGTTATAATCGAGCGATATTGATTTTGCTCTCATCGGATTGAAAGAACAATACAATCCGTGATTTTAATTTGGAAAATATTTTTTTTCCACTAGGTACTATATTAACTTATTTTATTTTGATGTATTCTATGAAACTAAAAATTATTGTGGATTTTGTAGAAATCAGATACATTTTCTAAAACGTTGCTCTACCTTTTGCCAGTCGAATATTTAGTTTTTTGATTTGTAGCTAACATAATTATTTTCAATACATGAAATATTCACCGATATGTTTGTATACAGTG
The DNA here is from genome assembly GCF_024364675.1 of Aethina tumida. Taxonomy (NCBI): domain Eukaryota; kingdom Metazoa; phylum Arthropoda; class Insecta; order Coleoptera; family Nitidulidae; genus Aethina; species Aethina tumida. The sequence goes on from NC_065435.1 coordinate 78,930,517, forward strand.
GGTTCATAATTGTTATAAATTATATTAGATTTGCATATACAGTGCGGTTGCAATTTATATATTTTTAAAGTACTCGTATACCAAATTTTATGAAAATATCTTAATGCGTTCTGAGTGTTGCCATTTTTTACAGGTAGTATATTAAGAAGTGGCTCATCGTGATTTCCAATTTTCCATTTAAAATAACATGGGTATTTTTTTTTTTTAAATTTTATTGGCTTCTAACAAATTAGCGTGTTGTAAAAGTCAGTACATATTCTTATAGGAATTTGAATAAATATCTTATGTCTGATATGATTTTTCGCTAAGGTGACTCGTTTAAAAGTAATTGAAAGTTAAAATTCAAATGGTATATGATGACCACAATTTATTAACATTCGTCATAATAAAATTAAAAATATCTGATATACTTATACCAACTACATAACTTCCTTTTCAAAGTTTTTTCTTATATATATATATATATATATATATATAATATTCAATAATATTAACATATTTAGCAAGTGAATATTAGTATACTTAAAGGACAAATAGAAGGTTCAATAACGAGCTCCACAAAGATGTGGTTATAGATGTATACCGGGTGTCCATTGGACAAGATATAACTTCTAGGACCCTCGGTATATCAATTACAATTGCAAAGATTCAGTAATTAGTTTGACAGATAAGTTTTCAAAGTCACACTTTCAAGTCAACTTTTTTTCAAATAGCAACCCTTTTTTGACACTCTCAGGCACTTTTCGAAAAGAGTACTTTTTCGCGAATTTAACAATACCAATTTATTTGCAGTTGAATTAAAAATAACCTCAGAAATTAAATTATTACTAAGCAAAAACTGGATAATAAATCACAAACTTTGATTTGGTAGAGGTCTATATTATAATAAAGTAACATAAAATAAAAAAATTCTTCTTTCCACTACTATGGAAGTAGAATATTTAATATTTATAATATATGTGTTATAAACATTATTTCAGAATTAATAATTAAATAGTAATTATAACCTTTTTAATTTGTTTTTCCTATAAAATTAGCAAAAAATCATATTTCAATGTTGAATCCGTCCCTGTTGTTACTGTATTTATTGCACAACAAATAAGGAAGTCAGGAACGGAGTGGGCACTATTGAGATTGAAATAGTACTTCAGAATGAATCGTAATGGATTATAATTCTTATGAACGGACAGCGAACAATTCCATTTGTTCACAACTGCTCACAAGATTTACGATCCTTGTAAATTCGCCAATAAATACTTGAACACGTGGGGCAAACGAATCAATTGCAAATTAAGCACAAGAATAATATTTTTAATCGCATTGTTATTATCTAATTGCAATAAAAAAATAAAATAAACGAGTGGTGAAAGTATAAAACGACAATCGAGTGGCGCAACCGAACAAAATCGTATTTGCATTGCAACCGTTTTCTTCGGTTTTATTGTCGGCACGAACGCGATTAAATCCAGTCGGTGGATAATAAATTAATCCTCTTGTTTACCTCGAACTATTTAATTTGGTTAATGACGCTTGACTCGGGTGGGGTGGCTCCTCCATCGCATCTGTCACCCCGAAAATCCACATCTCGCTCCTTTCAATGGATACAATAGCAATAAATTTGATGTTCACTGCTCGGAATTTACGAATATTGCCGTTGTCTAACTTATACTTTGAGGGAATGCAATCAAAGTTTCTTCAAGTTTTATAGAATACAAAAAAATATGCAATTTATTAAGTACATAATAAAAATTAACACTCGATAAACACATTATGAAAATTAAATTTTCATGATGCAAATATTTGCGGGAATGGCGTCTGAGTTGAGATATTTTCGCAGTCATGTTGGAGTAAACAGAAGGGGATTGTCGAAAGGTTTCCCAATGAAAATTAATTCAGCGAACAAACAAAAAACTGGATTGTTTCTTTCTGTTCTGCGTTTAATTAAGAGTGATTTTAAATAGGCCACTCTGTAGGGATTCGTGTACTTCATACAATCGTTGAATAGTTGAAATAAACAAAACGTGACGCATTCATATACATATTTGCATACGTAAAATAATAGTCCGGTTCTGTGTCGACAATAAAATTTGTTTTTGCAGGAAAATTGTTAATTAATTCCTGATTAACACAAAGAAACTTAAAATAGCTGTGACGACTCGCCTTCGTTCACCCTAATAACCATGATCAGCTTGATATACGACACGGTTACAAGATAGAGCATCCCCCGGCAAAGTCACAAGATTAATAATCCGGCTTTGACCGGAAGGGGTGGATCAGTCGCCATGGTTACAGAACAGAATGACCCCTTGAACCTTGCTATTTCGTGGGCGGCGGAACTGACCTACGGTCTGGAAATGAAAGTGCAAGGTCGAGATTTAAGCGTTGCGATACGAGAGATGTAAACCGGACTGCGTCGTCGATCTTTATCAATATGGGAAATAAAGTTCTTGTCCTTGCGTGAAATATTGCGCCGGTTACACCACAAGCCGTTTCTATAAATGGTCCTGTGAGCTCGTTATGAAACTGATAACTCGCCACCTCAATAAACAAATCTCCGATTTTTGTTTAGATTCAATCTAGATGAATGAGTTGTTAATACAATGGAACGTTGACTCTATCTTGCAATGTTCGCGTGTAAAGTATACGTGCAGTTGTTGAAAAGTTGACAATTTCCAAGTCGGAAAAACTGATAGTTCGAAAGCTCGTTTCGAACATTCCTTAAAAGAACCATCGCATATTCTTTAGAAAGTTTTTTAATGCTTAACCAGACAGACAAATTGGAAAAGACTGTATAAAACTTAAACTCTATTAAATTTTTACATTTTTTGTATTAACTTTATATAAACTTTAATGGAACTATCAAGTAACTTGGTTAAAGAAAGTAGATCAAAACAATGACTCGACTTCAATTTAATTTTAATAATATGCATTTATCTGTATTTTTTTTAACTCAATGCTTTTTTAATCACTTTATTGTAATTATGTTGATTGTTAATTGTAGTTATTTCAATAATGTTAAATAAACCAATAAATTCAATATACAGTTGTAGACAAAATCAAAATTGCATTTATTCTTTTTTGTTGCTCATATGTAGAGCAACAAATTAAAAAACATAATCATTTTATTAAAAGAACAATTCTTTTTAATTTAAATTAATTTTACAATTAATAAGTGTCTAAACATTCTATACCTCAGTTTATATACGAATATCTTTATTTACATAGTTTTTATACAACATTTTATTTCGGGAAGGGTTCTTAAGTAAAGCAACCAAACCCTATATTCACTACAATTGATTTTATAATTTATTTCTGTGTCCGATATCGTTCTTTAAAGCAAAAAAATATCTAGAAAATTTCGGAAATGATGGAGAACAGTAAAATTGCAGTAGATTTAAATTTAAACAAGTCGATCATTACGAAGACGATTTCCAATTTTAACAGAAGGAAAACACTGGAAGGGAACCCGAAATTTAATAGAAAACGCAATACTAACAGGAGTTGTGGACAAGAAAAAAAACGTTTGTTGTTCGCCACACTTTTATCAGTGCATCCCGCGTAAGTCAAAAAATAAACGAACTCAGTGTGTTGGTGAGTACCATAAAACGAAGACTAAAAGGAGCTGGTCTCTATGGTAGACAACCAACAAAGTAGCTCTTCATTTCTGCAAACTATAGAGCAACGAAACTACTTTTTGCAAGAGAACATGTGAACTGGACAGATGGGCAATGGAAAACAATTTTGTTTTCCGATGAAAGTCGGCTTCAATTATTAAAATCTGATGGCATTTCAGGTATGAGAACCAATTAAGATATAATCCCAAGTACACTAGACCCACTATGAAGCATGGTGGAGGAGGTTTTATGGTTTGGAGATGTTTTCCTGTGTTTGGCATGGGCCCACTGGTTAAGTTAGACGGGATAATGATCATTTTGTTTATCGTGACATTATGTAGAATCATATGCTTTCATTTGTGAACCTTCCAGCACGACAATGTTCCGAAACATACGTCTAAGTTCATTAAAAAATGGTTCGCTTCTCAAGGAGTACGTGTCATGCCTTGGCCAGCACAAAACCCAGACCTCAATTTAATGGAAAACCTTTGAGAAGAAATTGATCTCGAAAATCCATGCAAAAAGACTGTCAAGTATGTAAAAAACTAAAATCACTCGAAAGAAATTTCGAAATTGAAAAACTGCTAAAAATCAATGAAGAAAAGGTGTTTAGAAGTTATTAGATATAATGGATATGCTACTAGATAATATTTTTCACATATTAATAAATACCTAACTAAACCCACTAATAAACAATTATATTGGTGTATTGTTGTTATCAAACATATTGTATAACTGACAATAATATGGTTATTTAAACGTTATCAAGACAAATGAAAATTTCTAAAGTTGCTCTACGTATGAGCGATAGTGTATATTAATAAACATTTTAATCTAATGATATTTTTTTAAATATTATATGTAAATTTAATAAAATAATAATACACATTTTATTGCATACACTGTTCCAAGAAATTAACACACCACATATAATTTTGTAAATGAATTTTTCTATTTAAGTAAATAGTACATTTTTTATATTAATTTTGAAAATAGCTCGTATATGACTTTTAAAAAGTATTTGTTTTTTTTTGTTATTTAAAATATACCTATTCTGGTAAATTAGTACAACATTTTCTTTTTAATTTTCACTAATTGTCAATATAAAATGGCAATCTAGAAATTTACCACAGAAAAATATTGTTTTCTGTAAAATTCATATATGACAAAAAATATCAATATATAATTCTGTTATTACATTTTTCTAAATATAATTAATTAATACTTTGACAAATCATTTTTCCATTTTCCTGCGATTATTTTTGTTCTAATTTAAATACGGGTAATAATCAATATTATACAATAATTTTTGAATTAACATTTTATATACTTAAAATAACTTTTCAAAATTTAATTTTTTTTAAATATTTTTGTTAAAATATTTTATTAGTAGTTTTTAGTTCACATATATAATTTTTAAATGTTTTAAGATTTGTTTAATTTATTTTACCAATTAAAAACGACATTTAATTACATGATATGATATTAAATGAAAATGATTAGTCATAAATTTTAAGCACAAGTAATTTTAAAAATATTTTATAAATTTTAATTTAAATTTATTTTTTTAAAAAAGTTAAGTTTTTAATTAGTTTTATTTCTTATATTTTTTAATTTTTCTATATATTATTTATAAATTATCATTGTAATATATAATTTTATATGGTTATAGATTTTTTCCTAATTATAAAAATTTAATATTTAGGCAATTCATTTTATAATACATTGTAATTGTAATTAGATGTTTTTATTTAAAAATTAATAAATTGGTATTTCGTATATTTTAAATAATTTTCAAAATATACAGTAAACTTGTAATGAATTTAGATAATATTAAATTGTATTAGCAGTTCTCAGTTACACCCATACAATTTTTAAATATTTCAAACCTAAATTTTTTTTATAATTAATTATAAAATAAATAATTATAATTACGCAATTTTTATAAATTTTGATATAATTTCAGTTTCAGTTTAAGTTTATTCATTTATTAATAATAATTAATATTTAAAATAATTATTATTATAACGTAAAGTTATAGAATTTTTTTTATTAACAAGTTGCCCTACATATCAGCGATAGTGTATTTGAATCAAAATATGTATGTCCCACATTAAAACACGGAGGATGAAATATTTTTGTTTAATGTTATTTCCTAATCTACGCTGTGGGGCTAATACGGTATTATGAATAAGGAAAAATATTTTTACATTACACATTATGTTACCTGGGAAAGTGCAAATTGGGAAATGCCGTTAAGGTTCATTTTTCAACAGGATGATGATCCCAAATATACAAACTACTTTTAGTTCACTTAAAATTATGTTGTTATTCTATGTTGGCCAACACAATTGTCAGATAGAAACCTCACCGAAAATATGTGAGAAATCGTCAGGAAGAGGATACAGAGTGGTGTTATAAAAAATAACGGGAATTTGACAAAATATTAATAATTATTTTTATTTTTTTGTGCAGACTTGTTTTCTTCTTATATATTCTTATACACTGAATATACAATTATATTAATTACAAAATGTAATTTGGTGGAAAAATTTAACTCACATTTCACAATTTAACATTAGATAAATATTCAGAGAACTGTTATCGTAAATATTTAGTATAATTATGAACAGTAAACTAAAAGGCTGTTAAAATGTCAAGATTATTCCATCATGTTAATCTAAAACACGGACGAGATATATTAATTGATCGTTGAATTAGTAGCTCTTTTGCATAAATTAAAAAATGCTAATACATTAATCGACGAATTATGTAAATAATAATTAAACGCCCCTTCAAGTCAATTAACATTCAAAACTAATAAATATTATGAACAATTAAATCAGTAACAAATCGAACAAGGATATTTACGATCAAAAAATAAAATAAAAAAGTATAACGTTTCCAGTAAAATACCAAAGTGAATAAATAATATCTATTATTAGAGGCTTATGACTATTTCTTGAGTGAATGTTAAATTGTTATATAAAGTCACAAGACATAATACATAAATAAATAATGATATAACCCATAAAATGGGGCAATAATAATTATTATGACATTGAATAAAACATTTATCCTTTCAATCTCTTATTTTACATGTCAATTAATTAATCCGAAAAATGAAAATGTCACCAAAAAGTGAATTTGCATAATCAAACAAGTCATTTAAATCCTATTTACCCACACTTTGGTGCCCTCATTGTCTGCAAAAGCCGTGTGTAATGCACACCCGTTAGGGTGTCTCACCGTCAATTTACTTAACCCTGTAATAAAAGAGATTTCCACCAAAACAATTATTTTCTGCATGACGAATTCGATAAACTGCAACTGGCATGGTGGCATGGTTTTGGTGCAGCTTTGATCCCTACGGATTGTGCAAACATTTCGATCCCATTGACGGTTTACGTTTACGAAAATAGCAAAACAAATCGGCCGATTCTATTGTAATTGAATGGCATTAACTTTGTCCTGGTATTTAAACGAAGCACCGACGGTACGAAAGTTATGGTAACCGAAGGAATCGCATAATCAAACTGAAGTTAAACTTGTTTACAACTATCGGTTTCCGTTATTTATGCAAAAGCAAAATATCCCATTACGCTTATTAGTATCTGAGCGGAGCTTCTGGTGGTGAATTTATCTCCAACCATCAATTTTTCTAACGGATCCGCGCCACGACTAATTGGCGGTATCTCGCTGCAAATAGATTTCGTAAAACGTTACTGCATACAAAGATTAGGGCACTCGAGGCGGAATTTATGGCGCTTCGATTTTTGCCGCCTCAGACGCCACACAACATTCAGATATGTATACTCCGATGGGAAATCGTAACGCGGCAAATGAATGACTGCGGTTGTACAACCGGCAATTACAAACGTGGGTACGGGGTTTATCTCTTCCGATGCGGTCTGTCGTGAACTCGCTATTGACCTTTTCGGATTCTAACGCCGATACATACGAGGACAACCATAAAACTGTCTACTGTTTCTTTTTTTTTAACGAATATTCGTATTATCTGGAAAATTCAAATTTAATAAACACTTCTGTATAAAATTAAGTTAGAATTGAGATAGATTTAAAACTTTTTAAATAGTTCTATATATCTGTCTTCAAAAGTTTCAATTAAGACGGACGTAAAGTATTCTAACTAATATTTTATACAATCCACATCGAAATAAAACGTTTGAATGAAGTTATTCACCTCGAATAAAAATTATTCAAAATGTTAACTAAATTTTCTCAACTGGAAAAAAAATTTTTATTTTTTTATGTACTTTAAAACTTTATTTTTTATTATATATTATATTGATATTTAATGCAAAAAACTAAAATAAAAATTTTTTTCAATTAATTATAAACAATTAAAAATTGTGTGATAAAGGATTTATAAAGGCGAATTCTAATAATATTCCTAATGTTGATATATTTATGATAACCGATTTTTTAAAAAATGGCGTTTGGTTTAATTCTGCTGAACGAGGTGCCAAGGTATAAAGGTAAGTCTATTAAAAAATACTATTATAAATCAAAATATCTAAGTATTCTTTCTCTATTGAATATAATTATTTATTTTATCAATCACTTTTAATATTGTATGCTCAAGTGGTTACAAACATACATTAGCATTACTTATGTGGACCCACCGCAGAAGTGAAGATCCGACACCTACGGAAGTTGCTTGCTACTAGTAAAAATCTCGGATATCGGGCATTGGAACGGTTATGCAATATATTGAAGCTGAAAAACTGACAAAAAAACCTCTCCTCCTCCAGTTGACAATTTTCCTGATAATAGTACAATTTTACAAGAAGTAATTCAATTTTCCAAAAATCAACAAATAAATTCTCAAATTGGGCAATTAAATTTTGATGTAAAATCCAAAAAAGTTTATAAGCTGCTATCGTTACATCGACTTATTTTTTATTTAAATCAGAGTCCTGATTTGCTAGTTAAAAAATTTTTAAGAGTTCGCTAAAGATCAAATGAAAAAAGCTGTATGTGAAGAGGCTGAACAACTATCCAAACAGCAAAGTGAATGTGCAATTTGGCATGAACTTCATTATGGACGTATTACTGCATAGGAAGTTTTATGAAGTTGCTCATTGCAAAACTGATAATGCTTCACTAGTTAAACAAATCATTGGTGCGAGTAAAGTTCAGGAGACAAGTGCCATGACACAAGGAAAAGAATTAGAAAAAGACGTAGTACAAATTACGCATCCGAGGATTTATCTTGCACCCAGTCATCCAGTTTTTGCAGCATCTCCTGATGGAATGACTAGTAATGCGATTATTGAAGTAAAATATTCCTCCAGTCAAAAATCATTGGACACTTTTTTACCAAAAGGTAAAGTAAACTTGAAGTGTAATGTTTAAATGCAATTACAGATGTTAATGACTGGTAAAAAAGGAGGTGTCTTTTGTGTTGCTGATCCAAATTTTGAAGAAAATGAAAAGATTTATATTAAAAAATTAAAATATTATGATGCACATGCACAAGCTCTCATTTAAAAAAGTTTAGTATTTTAGACCAAAAATATATTTCCAAAATTATTAAAATCTGTACAAACTTAAGCGTACAGTAATCTTATTATTATTCATTATATTTTATTTTTATATTTCATTATATTTATTATTTATATTACAAATATTATAAAGAATAAATATTTAAATAAAACATACACTCAGTAAGTTATTTTATAATAAAAATACTCAAAAGTTTAAGTAGAAATGGCTACACAGCGAATGCTCGAAATGTCGAACGCTCGAAATGTCGGATGCCCGAAACGGAAATATCCGAGCGCATTCGAGTCGATGTCTCATGGAGGAACGTGCCGCTGAGAGTGGCTACAGGAATTTAATTTGAAAATCATTCAACATCAACCGCCAATTATAAATATTCAGGGTTGCGCACCAAATATTATAAATATTGACTCGTTCACTTTGCAATATTAGTATATTCAAACTTTATAATATAAATACTCATAGTTACGCACCGTCTATCATATATAATAACTTGTTTACTTTGCAACATTAGTGTATTCAAACTTTATAATAAATGTGATATTCTTAGGGTTTTGCATTATTAAATTAATAGTAGTAAAATTTCAGTTGGTACATATGTAAGTATTAACGTGTTATATAATTTTAGATGTAAGTGAATATCTTTTACAATAAAAAAATTATCAAATACTTGATACAGCTAGATTTGTGTGGAGAGGTTTATGATTTGATCCCTAACCATAGACATGTTATCCCCTCGGCAGAATTATATTAGTATTAAAAAATGTGACAAAAAAAATCACAGGAAGTGTATACACACAATTTAAAATTATACTTCTAATATATTAAACTTATTTAAATTTTTAGCAGCAATATTAGTAACATTTTGACAACAGGCATCGAAGACCTTAATTAAATTGTGAAATGGGGAAATGTAACACAAAGTAAATATGACAAGACATCATAGGAAGTATAAAAATCTATATGGATATTAATTAAAATTATACTTATGAAGTATTATATTGTGTTGATGTGAAAACCTTAATTTATTTAAATAGTGAAACATAAAATATGTAACTAGACTGTTACAAATTAACTAAATAAACAATTTTCGCTGAAGATACAAAGTTTTCTGTTTAATATAATATTAATAATATAAACTTAATATTATTGTTCAGAAGTAATTATTCATTAAGTGGAAATAATAAATATTTTAATAATATATCTTACCTTTTGTCATTCACATTAATTAAAGAAATTAACTGAGGTTGATTATTATAACTAGTTATGTAAGATCATAGACATAAATGTACTTCCAAAAATGCTTTTACAATTAGAAACCTTTAATTTTGCTGTCACTTTTTACTGGTATCAAAACAGTCAAACAGTTCACAAGTTCACATTAATTTTGACTAAACTGTCATATATCACTTCTTCAGATTAGATCTAAATCTTCATGTATATATTTTTTCCTTAGAAATCGATAACTGTTGTTTATTGTAGTAAAAAACTAAGAAAATAATCTGATTAACAATGACACCCATCTATCGTATATATCCATGGCATATGTTTGGACAAATAAAATTATATTTCATTAGTTGTTCTCAATATTTAAATCCAAACTCCTTTTCCTGTAATAAATATTATTTAATAAATTTCACACATATATAAAACTTACTAGTAATTATAATCACTGATTGATTTTCAACAGATATTTATTAGAATTATTTGTTTTGAATATAGAATATTTTTAAGTTAAGCGTTAATCGTTGGTCTGATGACACCGCGTAGATGAAATATACGAATTAAAATATACAGTAGGTATCAGTAATTTACATTAAACGCTTTTGCTAAACATGTTCCTAAATAACGGACGTCCTATCGTAGATTTCGCGCTTGTCGAAGGTAGCCGATCGGTTCCGATCTTTCGAGCATTCGGGGGGGCGTACCGAATGCTCGAAATATCGTTACATTCCCCATTTTACAATTTAATTAAGTTTTCCCATGCCTGTTGTCAAAATATTACAGAAGTATAATTTTAAATTGTGAATATACACTTCCTGTGATCTTTGTCTTTTCTAATACTAATGTAATACTACTGAGAGAATAACATGCATGTTGAGACTGTTCGATATATTGTCTATAGTTATGGTCAAACTATATTGTGCATATTACTTTGAATACCTCTTAAAATTAAAATATATAAACCTCTTCACATAAATCTAGCTGTATCAAGTATTTCATATATTTTTTATTGTAAAAGATATTCATATACACCCAAAAATTATAAAACACTTTAATATTTATATACCAATTGAAATTTTATTACTATTAATTTAATAATACAAAAACCCTAAGAATATCACATTTATTATAAAGTTTGAATACACTAATGTTGCAAAGTAAACAAGTTATTATTTATGATAGACGGTGCGTAACTTTGAGTATTTATAATTGGCGGTTGATGTTGAGTGATTTTCAAATTAAATTCCCGTAGCCCATCCTAACTGCACGTTCTTCCATGAGCATGCGCATGAGTGACTGCCGCGCACATGTAACATCGACTCGAACGATCTCGGATGCCCTCGAATATTTCCGTTTCGAGTATTCGAACGGGTTTGTTCGGCAGCAGTCGGCTGGTCTTCGGTACTGGATTCAAAATTTAATTATGATTTTCATATAATTTTTAAATTATTGCGAGAAAAACAAAAAAAAATTGTTTTGTTATAAAACTTATATATGATCTTTCCGTTTTTCAAAAATCCAATTCAATGCTCAATTTCGCTATCCAAAATTGGGTGAATTACTAGAGAACATGTTACTTATATTTTTCTCTTAATAAAACAAAGTACAATGGCATCAAGTTGTTAGAATATTATTTTATAAAGCTCCATAATTGCGATCTAAAATGGCAAAAACCGAAGAGTGCAATCATTGTTTCATGTCGGCGACGAAATTTGAATTTAGAGCAGTCCAACTGCCCGAGGTTCGTCGGGGAAGTAATTAAAAGGCAAATGAAATTGCGAACCTGGTCCCGGAGTATTTCGCTGAATATTCAACGAAATATTCGGCTAAATGCAACGATTTAGCGGCGGATTTATTGAATGCAAATAGACCGGCGTCGAATTAAAATTCAAACGAACTCTCGCGCTTGCCTAAAGGTGGGGCGTATATTGCGTTTCTTTATTAAAAAATTCAAATTCGGAGAGAAAATTAAAGAGATTTAGTCAGTCTATTGTGGCTGTACAATCAACAACAACCGTTCGTGCCCAAGCGCAACGTTTCAATCAAAATCTGTAAAATGTCAGAGTTCACAGCCGAGTTTCCATTCATTTTACTTCGTTTTACCGCATTTTAATTATCGTCTGAATTGTAAATCCGAGTGCGAATTAACTGTTATCGTGCAAGTTTAATTAAAATGCAGGATGTTAATTTGTTAGCCTTGTCTCAAAAATCCAATTTCAACCCCGCTATTGTGTCTGATATTGTTCATCAAGGAAATTCGATGATAATTCGATAATTTACGTACAACAATAATTGTGTCGTGTTAGTTAATAAGCACTTTTGACAGAACATGAATAATTTACTACAGCTGTTTGTGCGCACCTTTCACTTAGACCAGATAAATTATCCGGTGTAAAGGAACAGTGTGCATTTGATGCAATGTTATGAATTATCGATGCCCTTTGTTCTGTTTGTCTATGAGTCACGTAATTTTAGCTTTTAAACAACGCTATTACATTTAAATTACGTGTTTTAAATGTTATTTTGCGTTATTCAATTCAAATTGTATAACCATATTAACAAAAACATCCTACACAAGAATCTCGTATTTAATGAAACATCTCGAGCGATCTTGTGCACATGTTTACAAATTTTTTCCCGGCTCTTGAACTAATGAATGAACTCAGTAATACACAGATCATTACAATTACTACATTCATCTCCGCATAAGTGGAATGCCACACATGGTTTCGCACATTATCGGCCAAATCAAAATACAACGCGTCCTCTTGAAGCTTTACCTTTGAGGAGATATAAACCGCCCCCGGGCGGGAACGACAGGTGCGTCCTGTTCCGGGTTGAATTTGGAGTTTTTCCTCGACGTTAGATTGAGCGTTGCGTTTTGCAGCACCATCTCCACATCTTAATTCACTGTACACAATTGTTCACCCCGTATACCAACCCGTCCGGTTGTGTTGTGACTGCACACTAATCACGTCCTCGAGATACCGATCGGAATAATTAATAGGATAAATCCGAAAAGTTAATCGCTCCAATTTAACACTGATTTACATAATGTGGGTGTCGGACTGTCAGTTTATATGAAATGTTTTCGGCCAGTTGATGATGTGTTGCCGGAGATCAAATCGATACGGTTGGGTAGTTGATGGTTTTCATGAATTTTCAGTACGGTACTCTCACTTTCAGCGCGTCGTACACTCACGTTCTCGAGCACGGTTCGATCTGGTAGTAACCTACGCTATCGGAGACTTGTCGGACACTAAATACCGGAGCAGTAACGCTGATTCTGAACAGAAGAGTGACTCAATGATCCGGTCTTTTATCTTTTGTCTCTGGCCTTTACAATTTATCAACTTAATTCTGCTTTTTGTGTGTGTGTTTTTTAACAATCAAGTAAAGAATGTGTTACGATTGATTATCCAACTTATTTTCTAGTAACCCACTGATCTTCCAATAACTTTATTTGAACGCCGGATGTTGAATTGTTTCTTTGCTGGATTTCCTGGTGAACAGTTGAAATGATTTCGGTGATCCTGCCTCAATAGTTTTTACGTTCCCTCTTTCACATAACACCTGATTGAGACCTACGCAAGATTCAGTTGAATGGCGTGGTTGTGCAAGAGATTTTCAATAAGGCGATGCAGGAAAATCTGTTTGATTAGTTTTAAAGGTTACCGATAACTTGAATAAATTTAATTTGTAATTTATTTACTTGTTCCACTAAATAGGAAAATTAATTAAACTGTTTCAAACACTCTCTGTCTCCTCTTGATAATTACAATTTCTGGTTAATATATTTAAAAACTACTATATAATTAAAATAAATGACTCACTTTTGGGTAGTTTAAGTCAGTAAAAATTAGCAACATCTGAATTAATGCAGCAATTATCCAAATTGAATGAAACAATGTCAACCGGTCTCCCACACAATTTCATTTGTGCAAAAACGTTGCAACATTTATATTTACAAGATTTATTCATTCGATTTCAAGGATCTAAAAAACCACACGGTTGTATAACAATTTTTTGTCAATGTACAAATTAGTGCAGGAATAAACTTCCTCAATCATTCAAACTGTTTATCCAGTCAATTATGTTTTTGTGCAGATATCATTTTCTTATATTGATAAATCCTTGTAAAACTGCAGCAATAATTTACTGTGGCAAAAAATTAATAGCGCTAAACCTGATTTACAAGCCGTTAGTTGCGTTTACATGAAAACACGGTTTACATTGTGTATTTTCTGCCGGTAATTTTCTCGCAATAAAATGCAATTTAACCTTTTGCCGTGTGACGAAATGATCGAAGAAAACGACAACGAATAGGCAAAATCAATCAATTAAGGAATTGCAATCAACAGATTGCGCAACACTTTCATTTGATCCCGTTCTGTCGGCTTCGATTTCATTCAGGTTCGAGTGTCAATTATGGTCGCGAATCGTTTTCTAACGTCCTCTATTAAATTTGTCCTAATTTAGACATAAAGTCGACCGGTTCAACTTTAACGATCCAGATTTTTGCACGATTTATAGAAATGATGTTGCCTCCGTGAAAATATTTCAAGAATTAAAATAACATTTGTCTGAAACTGGATTTTTTTACTAATTGGAAAAATTTCTGGATAATAAATTAATTAAATAAACATTATTGAATGTCTTTATAAATGGGCAGTTTTTAATTGGGAAATGTAAACGTAAAACGTTCCCTAATTCACAAACCAAATGGAAAAATCCACAATTTATGTGTGGAATTCTGATAGCGGTTCTGATACGAGTTCGGCCGATCGAGAACACAGCCAATAAATTTTAATCGTTGTTCAATCAAATTTGAATAATATTACCAGAGTGATTGTGCGAGAATTCATAATAGGTATTTTATTATCAGATTCTGTTTTCTATAACTAGATTTATTGCGTGATTTGCGTTGTTATTTTGTGTTCTGACTTACTTGTTACATTTACAGTGTTGTCCACACCTAAGTTGCACTAGATCAGATTATAATTTATGATAATTATGCATAACTTTTTTATTTATTGTAATGCAGGAACTTTTATTTAATAATATAATATTCACAAGACTCGATGCGACATCTATCCGGTACAAATGCAACTACAGTTATACATGTGACAGATCGCTGTAATTTAGCATATCCTGGCTTGGATCCTAATTTGGAATTAATTAATTCTAATTTTTCGATGTTGTTAAATAAATTTTTATTTATCAGTTAGTTGGCTTGGAATATTTAATAAACATTGATCATTATCAAATTATTGTATTTGGAAAATTTATACATAGCAAACAATGTAAGTTGCATACCGAATGTCGCCAATGATAATACAAAATATAAAGAAAAGATTTGTATTTGTTCGGTCAAGTATAGTTGAATAAAATCTTTCGATGTTTTACGAGAAAATACAAAAAGGTTGTTTGAATCGAGATTTTTGTTTTTCAGTTAAAAAATGTGTTGTAATGGTTGCTTCAGAACAACATTTTTTTTGTTTTAAAATTTTGTTTTTTATTAGACGCTCTTTTTATTTGTTTAGACCTACATAACATACAGTAAGAAAAGTATTTGATCCATCTGAATCTTGAGAGAGATATCATGTACGAGAGATAGTCGGTTTCCCAGAACTGAAAAATTGCATTTGTTAAGCTTTCTTTTCTTAAAAAGTGTTTTTGCATATCGGCACAAAAGTTATCATTTTTTATCATTATTAGGGTCTGGTACACTTGTACAATATATTGGAGACAATGGCGATGTAAATGTTCACACTCTTGATGGTAACAGTACTCTTCATGTTAAGGGGATGATTAAGATAGTAACTCCAAAAAATGCTGTTCTCTACGATGAACGGATATAAAAATGCACAATCAAACCAGGTGCGAAAGAGTTGGTAGCCATATCACATGTATCTCTTCAAGTTTATGAAAAACCAGTCGTACTTGGATACAGTAACGTTCAAGTCGAAAATTTACATGATGATGAAGCATTCACAGAAAAAAACATTAACGGAATTGATTTTTTGTGGCTTTATGGAAAGTGGAGATATATTGCATCGTTACCAGGGTGGAATGATGGAACAGATCACTGAAAATAACAAGAATTTTTCAATCTTTTATTGGTAATCCTGCCAGTCACGTAGATACTATTTACACAACTTTACATTGCGCTCCCGATATTGTCACATAGACAAACAACGAGTGTGCTTAGTTTTGATCAACCCTTCTCTAAAGCACGTGAAATGGTAGCTGCATCAAATGCTAACTCACCATTATGTACAATAATTGTAAAATTAGAAGGATTTCATATGCTGATGTTTTTTCTTTGAAGCATGGGGTACATAATAGAGGGAAGTGGACTTAAGGAAGATCTTGGTAAAATATATGCAAAGAATTCTATTGACAAATTGCTCAGTGGTCACGCTTACTCGAGAAGCATCAGAGGTCATACATTATTACGACTTGCATTATAAATGATAATTTTTGAAGATATGAAGGTTGAAGATGGTACTTTATATCAGTTAATACAGTAAATAACTTCTCGAAAACAAAGAAAGGTGTATAGGTAGCTCAACCGTTTTTCCTGAGACATTTCTGAACAAACTGGAAGAATTAAAAGCTCGAGGTCCAGCAGCACAGTTATTGATGCGATATATCGAAATGAACATCTTGATGTAGTGCGCAAAATGCTGTTGTATTTTCAGGCCAGTGGTTAGTTCTTATACGCAAAATCATCACACTTTTATCTTCAAGATATGCTGAAGTTGGAAGAAACTATGGATGAATAAACTTTTGAGAAGAAAAATTTAATTCTGGTACATTGAACAAAGTCTTATGAAATCAATGAAAACAGAAGGAGGAGTATCTCGTGGTCGAAATACAAAAGAAAGTGTTTTGTGTAAATGGGATTATGCTTTGCATACTACAAATACTATATGTGAGGAAATGGAAATTAAAAATAGATAAGTAAGCAAAAAAAAATGTGATTGAGAAAATGATTGAATAGTAAATAAAAAATGGTAATTATATATTTAGCAATAATTTATAAACTTTATACTACGTATTTTCGATTGGGACTACCAATTGACCTCTAATGATACTCTTGCCGCGCGCTCTCAACCCTTTATCTCGACAACGGTTCGACGTAACAAAAAATGTTAAAAACAAACATTGTAGACTTTTGAACTGACTTTTTATGTTGCGGCCATCCAATCATGTGTGAATTTTGAGACTTGGGATGTCAAAATATAAGTTTATACGAGTTTATAGCTGAGTATCTCGATTTCTGAAGTGAACTCTCTATAATGACTGGACTAAATACCCTACCAGGCATTGTTAAACTATTAGTATGGATTACTTAATTATCTAATGTTATTTTATCGTTTCAAATATGTCTAACAAAAAATAAATACACAAAAAAGTCTTAATTCTTTGTTGTTGAACCATACGGATTTTATTAATAAATGTAATGTTTAAATTTTGTCTACTATATAACTGAAAGGAAAATCTTTTTTTCGATTTTCTCATTCAAGCATTTGCGAATAAGGAATTGATTTTTCAAGTTTCCATAACTTTTTGAAAAATATTATTTATTATTAATTTTAAAATACACTTATTATAAATATTAGTACTGTATTGTATATATAAAAATGCTAACACAAAATTCCTTGTTTCTTTTGAAATATTTTAAACGTCCATAAAATTTATTCCGTTTATAAATGTTGGGCCTAATAATAATTCATTTTTATGTCTGTGTCTATGACTATCCCTTAACACTTCCATCATTATTATAAAACAACGAACAGAATCAATCAGCTGACAGACGTTCTTGTCATCGATCCGAGCATTCGCAGTGCTTCAGCATCCCTAAATCTAAATGACATAGAGACCATATCACGTTAAATAGGTCAGAAACTGATTATGAGCCAACTTCGGCGCACGTCCGGCATGACCCACATTTTATCAATGGAAACCCGCAAAAGAATTGACTCAATGAAGCTCCAAAATTCAAAATTCATTTTCATTTTTATTAATATATTTAATTACGTTTGTCCTGTAAAAGTTAATTTAATGGTTTCTTTTCTATAGTATGTATGTCATTAATGTATTCCCATAGATGATTCTGTTATTCTCTAAACAGAACTGGAACTAATCAACTACAATATTTCAATGTTAACTCGTCACTGCCGTCCCACGTTAAAGTGGACCGGCTCATAAAATCATGGAGAGCGTTTTGTTCCATTAAACGGCCTAGACCTGGCGCCTCTTGACATTTTCACGTGCTGGTTGCGTAAAGCCAATCGCAGCAATTTGTGTCGAAACTAACCAGCCAAGACCAGAATTCATGTGTCTGTACTGGGAGGGAAAATACTATTATTATTCCATCATTAGTTTTATTATAGCAATTGCATTTTATGTCTTTTTTTTAATTGAGTTATTTGAAATAGTTTTTATTAATTTTTTATTAACAATTTTCATTCAAAATTAATAGATAAACAACCCTCGAAAAGTGCAAGCAATAAAAGAGCCATTACGTCTCCATTATATAACTCCCTCATAACGACGTCGACAGCTTCAGGAGCACGCGTCCTTCGCTAGCGTCGCAATGCCGACGTACGCCACTTTTATCGAACGCCGCCTCCGGAGTCCCCGAAACGCGATCTCAACACGCGTTCACCGTTCCTACGTTTCACAAGCGAACCGATTTTCCCTCCGTCTAGGAAACTGGACCAAAAAAATTACGAAATTTAAATCAAACATCTCGCAGCCTTTGTTCTAATCAACCAGTCACGGAATATGTCCATGAATTTTGTAACGATTATGTTATCAAAACAACGATTGAGGGACGTTATCAGGAAACTCTTTATGCAGCAGCACGAACTGACGGCAACAGTGTAAAGTACAAAATACTCGTGCAGCAGGATTCGTGTGCAGCATTTATTTACAACAGTTCGAGTCGCGTTTGTTGTGGACGCAGTTCGACTTGGACCCGACACGCGTTACAAATAAATAATTTACACGATCGGTCTATTTTCTACCGAATTCTGATTTAAAGCGGTGAGTTTTTTGTGGTTGTGGTGGTTATTTAATTGTAATTTTACGATAACTGAAGTTTTTATGATAATCTGTTAATTAAGCAAAGTTAATTGAATTTCGCAAAAAGCTAGCCTGATCAGCAAAAGCAAAAAAGCAACGTACCTCAAAACTTTTCTGTACAAGCTTTTCTGTTTTGCTTTTCGCCAAATTTTGGCAATTTTCCTGCAAACCAAAGTAAATTTACAAGCAAGAACATAATTGAATAACAAATGCTATTAACAGTATTTATAGACAGTTTTAGTGGCTTTTATACTATTTTCAGGACGTTTATAGTCCATAAAATTAGGGTAACGTTTTACGAAACTATATTTACGATATTTCCGAGTTGATTTTATTTCGGTGCAATATAAATTTAATTAGTAACCATGTCAATATTTTGAACGTATTACATAAACTTTTAACAAACAAACAAACAAACAACAAAGGCCGTTTTCAGGTTCGTTTGCTCAGAGACAAAGTAAACAAACGTTTCACGTGGACATTAACTTCACCTGCATCGATAACGAGTGAGATAGTAAAACGCTTTGATCAAGTGCATAAATAAAAGAGCTTTCATGTCGCACCGTTTGAATTTTCATCGATCTTATATCGACTAATATAATTGTGGTGTATGATTATATTATGAGGAGGCGAATTAACCGTAAAACAGATGTTTGATTGAGTGGTAAAAAAACATATGTTACATGTAAGAATGATAAAGAGACGGACGGTGTGAAAGAAAGTAATGACATTATGTAAATAACTGGAGTGGAGGAATATGAAAATCAGGAAATGTCTGCGCCTTTTAAACGTCGGATGATAAGTTGACAAATTGAGGGGACACCATAAATGGAAAGAAAGTTCAAAGTTGCATCGGTGAAAGACAAATACAACTACAACGGTTTTATAAACACTCGTCTAACATTAAATAAAAACAAATACGCTTTATTATTTTTTTTTTCAGTAAAGAAAATGAATTATTCATGAAGCATTCCGAAAATTCGTGCGATAGACTAGATAAAGATTTTTATATGAAACTCAAGAACACGAATCCTGTTATGCCACAAAAATATATATTTTGTACATTTACACGTCCCATGCATAACAACAACCTCGTTTACCACATTGGGATTGAATAAAAAAGTTTACCCACGCAAATACAATGACCGAAACCGTCTAATAAAATGGGCATGGGTTTCATTGTGTACTTTTCGACATTGTTCTGTTTAGTTTTGGTGTCTGTTTTTCTTTTTAAATTATACAATCGAGAAATTTAAAACAGATTTTCATAATCGTCAAACAAGATCCAGTGATAATTTCTAATCCTCTTTCATGAAACGTTTGCCTTCGACTTAGCATACCCGGAAACGTGAAACCGTGAATGTTTGACTTTTACGATTACGAAATCGTTTGTTCAAGAGAGATATGTTTATGATTTGTCTCCACAATTTTTTCTCTTTATTAACGCAATTAGGTAATAACAAAAGATTAATATCGGAACACGTTTTGCTATATTTTTCAGTGACTGTGGGTGTTTTTAACCTAAACACTCTTCTTCAATACACAATTAAATAATTCATGTCCTTTTTAAAAATGCGACAGTTACAGTATAAATTCAACGCGTGTGTAATGAAACAAGGAAGGTCGGGCGACAATTGGTTCATGTCCAGAATGGCCGTATACCAGGCCAAGGACGGGCGCGTTTCAATAGTGTCCGGGTTCGAATCGATGCTGAGAACGGATTTTTCACAAAAGATTTACTTATGGAAATTGAAAATCTGGTTGGCCCAAAATAAAAAAAACTCTCTCGTTATGCTGGTCGATAAACTGCTGATAGTAAAATAAACACGGACGAAATTATTGACTGTTTGGTAGGTAAAAAACTTCGTGACATAAAAAAGGTGATTGATAACATCGCCACTTTTTATGTGCCAATTAATTTCGTAATGCATAGAAAGTAGATTCTGTAATTACTTAATGCTTATTTAAAAACGCCAAAGAAACCGATGATCTCAGCACTGTTTACCATATATGCAAATCATATTTAATTATTTTTAACATTACTAAACACGAAAAAGTACACATTAACAAAAATTGTGCCCGCAAATCATTTCCAACCGACATAGACAACCGTGACATTAATTCATAAAGATTGACGACAATTTTTCTATGACCCCGATCCCTATCACATACACACACTTATTTCGGTTATATTTTCCAGTTATCAGCAATGACTTCGCCGGCAATCAACAATGGTAACGGGCAAAAGGATTCGAAATCGGCGTCCAATGTGACCCTATCCCAGTCATCTAGGTCGGAACCGGCGAATCCCCGCGGCTCCGTTTTTACCGCCTGGTGGCGCGTTTTCAAGCTAGTCAACACCATGATGAAGCCCAATTGTTAGATATTTTAGTACAAACACTATAAGGATTGGAGGTTCACCCTTAGGAGTAGTTCTTCTACATATCGATTGTATTATTGATACCCTTCACGAAACGGGGGGTTTTGTAGTGCATAGTTTTATCTAGTCTGTTATTTGTACTGTTTGTGTATTGTAACAATGAAATGGGGTAAATTTCACAAAACTACAATACAAGAACTGTATGTTATATATTTTATAAATGGGTTATTTTACGGGTTGATTTTAGTTTATTATTTGGGTTGTTTGAAGAGTCGTTTGTCTTCCATTTTTACAAGGACTATTCAACATGCCCATCATAATTACATTTAAGTTTCGTTGTATAGAATAAAAAAACTGTTTCCCAGAATTGTTGCCATAGATTCTAACTTAGATACTAAGTTCCAAAATGCAAAACTAACACGAAATGTAATCTATATATTTTTTTAACCCGTATTTTTATAATCGCCGAATTTTAACCAACTGGATTTATTTACTTTATTTTTGTTTTATTGTACTTTAATTTTATAAGTAACCTAATAATATATATGTGATATATTACTCTTCTCATGTTTGTATTGGATTTTTGCAAGTTAAACATTATTTATTAACTAATAAACGTTCAATCAACTGAAATTTCTTAATTTTATTTCTATGGAAAAAAAGATAAAAGCTTACCTGGATTTTACTGGGTCTTCTAACAAAATAGGACTGAAATCTGAAGAACTCCTTGTAGATGATGGTCGAGATGAATTTTCCGATTTACTGTAATAAATATTTCATTGTTTTAAAATATTTTTTATTCGACACATCATGACCAAAAAACGTATTCAGTTCTCATTAAAAAAACATACACTTAATTTATGTTTTAATGTTAGTATGACGAAAACATTGAAGTTAAATAAAATTAAAAATAAATTGAATACCAAAGATTATACGGAAATAAGTACAGGTCAGGAAAAGCTGTATTTTTTTATAGAAACAACTATACTACTACACTTTTTGTATAGGTTTCTTAACTGAAATTAAATTAAATAAAAATTTGATTTTTTATACATATCAATTTCTTATTTTTTACATTTTCATGCAATAATAACTGATTTACAAGTTAAGTTTACCAACTATCTCAATAAGTAAGATCCGATTATTATGTACTTACTTACGTACAAACGTACGTTTAATATGGTAGGTAAGGAAAGAATTTGAAGTAGATGGTAGTAGACATTTGTTGTTTCTTCTCTATAGTTAGTTCTTATTTATAATGGTTTACAATTTATGTCTATCTTCCATTTACAATTACAAAAAAACGGAGTTCCAATTTAATTATTTCTTAACCTATTCTTTTCAATTATGACTTGATTTCTAACGTTCGTCATAAAATTTTTATTATTTTTGTTTTTATTTTAAATTAAAAAATACATTAATATGAGCATTTATTATTTTTTACCTTGATTTTAGGGCTTCCGAATCATAATCAAAACTGGAATCGATCGGCAACCTCATATTGGGAATGCTCCACATCCTGTGAAACTTCGCTTTCAGTTTGTTGGGTGATTTGGGCGACTTGTGATTTGTGATGAGCTTTTCGTAGCTAGGAGTTTTACCATCCATTTTAAACGCGCACTTTCAAAAATACACAATTGTTAAAACACAACGCCGGTCAAATTGGCAAGAACGGTGGCGTTTTAATTGTTTAAGTGACGAATGTGAAATGTAGGATATGGAGATATGGGATCGCATCCGGTGGAACACGGTGAACCGCTTCCTTTTTCTCTGGACGCGACCGAAACAATTTCGCGATAACGAACTAAAATCTAACAATGTGTTTTTAGGTATTCTTATTAGAATTTGTCAACGATTCAATACATACCTGTTTCACTTGTGAGTTAATTTTACTAATTAATCGTCGGTTATTTGATGCGGTCTGTCAGGAAAAAAAATTGTTAATTAATTAGTTCCAGGACGAGGTGTGTACGAATGGTGGATGAAAGTAATTGAAATGTGCGAATAATTGCGCGACTAATGCAATTGGAAAAATAATTTTAAATGGAATTTTCCGGCACAATCAAAAGTCTGTGTGGGTTTTTGGATAATGGTTTCGGGTTATTTTTAATTTTATTGTTGGCTTACGCCAAAATTAAAAAAATTATTTCGTTGACTGATTCATTTTTACATAATTTAATTCATTAATTAACAGTTAAGTTTTTGAAAAACAATTAAAATATAATGTTTGGTACAATTTTAATAGAAAATTAAAAAGGAAATGATCAAAAAAATGTGGAACGCTTCACGATTTTGCGTGTCATCCTTGCGCAGGGGCCATGCTAATCTTCTCTGTATCGTTCCAATTTTAGTATATGTACCGCCGAAGCGAGTACATTCACAAGCATTTTAAGATGCTATATGAATCATATACCATTGTCATAACAATAGTGAGATATATAAAATTTTTCCATTCAAACTAAAAATATTTCCAGAAAGAAATTGATTAATTTTTTAACTGTCAGTAACTTTCTAATGTTCAACTAATGTTATTACATCGAACAGATAAACTAATAAATTATTACAAATGATAAAAAATGTTATATAACACATCGCCATCTGTTGATAAGCACGTGGAAACGAGAGAAGGGAATCTGCAGCGCGGTCACCTTGCGCGGGTGCCGATTTGCAAATATCGATCAGTCACTTCCCGTCTGCGGAGTTGTCAGTGTGTGCTGTGATAGGTATGTAGCTTTTATTTAATTTTTACCCACATTTAATAATTTAAAATCATTTAACACACCTCTAAAACTCATTTTATTATTTTTGCATCCTTGCGAATTATTATATTAAGAATAGCCGCAACGGTATGTAAGTATTTTACTATTTTACGGGGTGGGTCACTAATATGTGGCCGCGTTTTAAATATTCCATAATAAAAACATAATCGTTTTCATCAAAGCAACCGAATTAAAAACAGTCGAAAAGCGCGTTTCCGTCACTTTTTTTCTTGGTTATATAAGCCTGACATTGTCTCGATTTAGCTATAACCTTCACCTAATTCCCCTCCGGGCTTCATCCCTTCAAGTCACAAGCGTTTTATCGCTTCAAAATCAAGATAAAAACGAAAATTTGGAATCGTATCATAATGAAATCACGAGAGTGAATGAGTAATTGTGGTTGCGTCATTTGATTAAAGTCGCGTCGTACGGAATTTGCCTTAACCTCCGTTAAATCCATACACGTGTTACATGTGTTACGTACACAAATTTTCTGTTACGTAAAATTTTTGAATTTGTGACGTACTTATTTCATTCATTCACGTCCTAGTTTGGTGAATAAGGCCTTTTCGAGTGTTTTACCCTTTGTATTTGTTTGTTAATGATTACTTTTAAAATGTGTGAAAATAGCGTATTTATTGAATATTGAGTATTGAAGTTCTGACTACTGATAAGACTCGTGTATTAAATGTAACCTTGGCTCAATTATATAATTGCATTTTCAGGATAAATTTAGATATTACTCGTTTTTTGGCACTATTGTAAGTCAATAAAACATTGTCACTATTAAATACGTTGATAAATTATCTTGTTTTCAAAATTTTTGTTGGAATTTTGAGAATGTGGAAATTTTTATATTTTTCATTATTGTAATTTCTTTATAAGTAAGCTAAAGAAGTGCTTTACAAGTATAATTTCAATAATACATAATCTTTATTTAAATGGTTAAACTTAAAGATAAACAATATATTTACTGTTGTAATTTTAGATAAGAAAATTTACACTTTTATTTATCTATTTTGGAAATCTGATCACGGATGTAGTTTTCTAATTTTATTAAAATAATATTTAATGAAAAAATTGTTTTAACAACAAAAATGTTGGTTGGTTAATGGTTAACAATGAATGTGTTTCTAAAGCCTTTCGTTCGAAGAGCGAAGTTCGCCCCGATAACTTATCTGGATCAAAATAAGTTAGTTATTATTGAACAAATTAGTCTTAATTAAATAATTATTTTAATTAAATTGCAATTTTTGGTTGTAGCTTTAATTTATTCTCACAAAACACCAATCAAAAATGGGCGTACCAGCCGGTGACGTAGAAAAGGGAAAAAAGATCTTCGTGCAAAGATGCGCGCAGTGTCACACCGTCGAAGCTGGCGGCAAACACAAGACCGGTCCCAACCTCCACGGATTGTTCGGTAGGAAAACCGGACAAGCCGCCGGTTTCGCTTACACCGACGCCAACAAAGCTAAAGGTAATTAAAACCATTCATTTCCAGTGTCTGGAATAGGAACTTTTTTCAAACACGAGAATGTTGATAAACTGTTATCAAACACGTGCACTCGCAGAACGAAGTTCAAAAGCACAAATAACTTTGTTGTTGTTTTTAGGTATTACATGGAACGAAGATACTTTGTTCGAGTACTTGGAAAACCCCAAGAAATACATCCCCGGTACCAAGATGGTGTTCGCCGGTCTGAAAAAGCCCAACGAACGTGGCGATCTGATCGCTTACCTCAAAGCCTCCACCAAGTGAAGGACTTAAATAATACAATTACAATTACAACTACCCAACATGAATTTAAAAAATTATGATACTGGACTCTTTGATTAATTTATTATTTCCGTATTTAGTGTGACACTATGTTATTGTAGATAGATTTCGAAATTATCTATGATTTTACTGTGTGGGTATCATAGTTTTTTAATTTGTGCTGCGGTTTTGTGTCAGTAGTATTTTCATTGTATGAGACGGTTTGATCACTTGTCTGCGATGTGAACACTTGTACAAACTAGCCAATTTATAAAAAATTTGTTTTTCCTTTTGAAAACAATTTACGGAACGCTGTACAGTATGCATTAGATAATTTTATTTCTATGTGTTTCTTTTACGTTGTTACCTCCACAATATTTAAATAAATTATTTATAAATAAACATCTTTTATTTTTTTTTCAATAATTTGAACTAGAGTTTAAAAAACCGTATTATATTTTATGTACGTATAATTATTTAGGGGTACATTTTTATATACATGTATTTCATTGTTCTCTACATAGGTCAATATCCCGCCTACTCGTAATGTACGAGGGTGTATTAGATCATCATTTATTTTATAAATATTCTCATGTTATAGTACAATCTGTCAATTTCCAATTTCAATTAGTTTCTTTTAATGAATTTATATCAACTTTGTCGTCAATAAACAAAAGACGGTATTCACTTATCACATCCGTTACGCTCAGCATGCTATACTTCTAGTTAATGTGCTTAAATGAATCAGATTCTCTTATCTGGATGTACTGCCCTGGCATTCAATTTTAAGTCAAAAATAGTTGTTAAAAAATAGTAGTTTGTTAAACAATCGTATTGTTGAATGTATATATACAGTCACCTCTCGTTAATTCGAAACTCGAGGGACTCTTAAAATATTACGAATTATCGAGTGTTTGAAATATCAAATGATTCGAAATTTTTCAGAGAAAAGATATAAAACTTCAATTATTGAGTGTTAATAATCAATTATTATTCATTAACTACTATTCTTTAAGAATGGCAAAAGTTAAAAGGTACATACATACATGTACACATAATGTGAATTAATTAATCTTTCGAAAGAAGAAGATATTGGTTTGCTTAAAATCACATTGCTGCTGCTCAGACTGCTCAATAACTTTTTTTTAAGAGAAAAAGTGCCTGAAATGCTTTTTCATCACTTTCATTTTGTAGACAGAAGCTTAGTAAAGAGGCTCTCGCTTCCTTAACTGACACCTCTGCCAAAGGTTCTGATGTATCGTCCTCATCTTCATCGTTGCTTTTTTCATTTGTATCTGTCGCAGATAAAATTTCGCCATTGGTTAGTGAAGCAGCAACATCTTCATCCACTTGAACAAAGCCAGATTTTGCTGATCTTCTTTTATGAGAGCGGATTTTTTGAAGTAATTGAGAATCGTGTTCTGGGTGTTACAGCTCTCCATGCCGTCAATTTTTTTGCGATAGAACGTCTTAAAATTATGAATAATCCCTTGGTCCAATGGTTGCAATTTGAAAATTGTATTCGGCGGAAAGAAGTAAAGTTCTTTAGGAGGACTGTTGTGAACAGTGCAATTGTCTAAAAAGAGTAAATTTTTCCGCTTTTGTCGTTTCATGTTCCCATTAACTGTTAAAAGCCAATTGTCCTTTGAAACATCGCGGTTTCATTGCTTTTCCTATCACTAAGGGTTTAGGTTTTTCCGATCCGTCCATATTTTCTGCAAGTAAAACTGTCAACCTCTCTTTACTATGTTTTACCCCATGACATTTTTCATCTTTAAAAGTAAGCGTCTTGAAACATTTGAAGAATAGGCCAGTTTCATCAGTATTAAAAATGTCTCGCGCATCATAGTTTTCAATCAAGTTTTTAATTTACCATGCCAATCTAAGCAAACTGCATCATTAACACTTCCACTTTCCTCCCAACACAACTCCATTTCTCTTTTTGAAATTTGTAAGCCACCCTTCACTTGCCGAAAAGTTTATGATGCTTAGAATATTTGCGAACTCGTTTGCTTTTCCCTTCAACAAGTTTCTGCTAATAGACACTTTTAGTCCTCTACACTGTCTTAGCCAAATGACCACGCTTTCTTCCTGACGATGAAATTCACCATTAGTAGTTCTTTTCCGTTCTCCAGCAGTTTGAGCAGCATAAATTTTCTCCTTATGCTTTTTTATGGTTGAGAGAGTATTCAGAGGAATTTTAAATTCTTTTGCAACATCACTTTTCTTCCCACCTCTCTCTACTCTTTCGATTAACTTCTACTTTTCAGTAGTCGTCAAGCATTTATACTTTTTAGGACTCATAACTAACACAAATTTTTATTTAATCTGTATACAACCAACGAAAGAGTAACAGTAACTGAAACTTAACTAAACAAACCAATTCGTGAAGAAGTGTGTAACTAACCATTAGAAAAACAAAGGCTCGTGCACGATGATACGAATTTGAACTTGTCTCCCTCTCTCTCTCTGCAACTTTGAATTGTCGAGTGTTTGACGCGTCGTTTTGTTACGTAGCTATGATTTTTTCGTTCGAATTACCAAGTGCATAAAAATGTATTGATTTTGTTCCAAATATAAAGAGATTTTCTAGGAAACTCGTAATAACTTACGAATTATAATTATGGAGGTTTGAAAGAATGTATTAAGAATATTTCAGAAGAACACTATCTTAATATCCGAGTAAAATATCCTATGAACATCTCTTTTATATTGTTCTGCTGTTTGGATCGCTGTTAAAAGGAAATCTTGGTCGAAAATCTTAATCGTTTGTATTACTTGGAACAACCTACGCCCTTCAAACGGTACCATGGTAGTACGTCAAAACCGAACAATATATAAAGAGAATAATAACACAAAGTGAAAAAGCTTCACTATTTAATTAATTTAATAAAACATGGATTTATAAAAAACATATATTACATAAGAAATTATTTGTTCATCACTTTACATAAGGATATTAAACTTTCTCGCATTCTATTTTAACATTGATATTACAAGAAGCCATTTGCGTAATAAAGAATTTGAAAATATACGGAATTTGTATTTCAGAAATGTTACGATTTGTTCCGCATAAGTTGCACGTGTTTCTTGTTTCAGTTAAATGTGGTTTGTCCGCTTTTGCAGTCACCACAGTTATCGGTCCTAAGATCGAGCCACAAGCCGTACAAATACTCGCCTAAAAACCAATCATATTAATTACATATATTATCTTAATTTTCTAATAATTCTCAAAAACTTACGGTAGTGCGGTCAGAACAATGCAACAATCTGTCTTGCAGTAAGAAAGAAGCCCCGTGACTGATGAGAGAGTCACGTTCCATTTCTCCGAAACGTACACCACCACCTCGTTTTCTACCCTTCAAGGGTTGACGAGTTAAAACGTCAATCGGACCCGTTGATCTCACTTGCCATTTGTCTGAAACCATGTGTCTTAAACGTTGATAATGTACAATTCCAAAGAATATTTCCGCCTGCATTTCTCTGCCATCTATCCCCGAATACATTGTTTCAGTTCCGTAATAATTATAACCGCCTGAAACACATTATTTAACAACATGGAAGTCTGTCATTATTATTATAGATTTTACCAGTTTCTAAGAGCCTTCCAAAATAGTCAATGGCTGTATCAGTTTCGTTGAATTTAAAAGGTGTGGCGTCATGCACTAACCCATGCAATGCAGCCGATTTTCCAGCCATAATTTCGATCATCATAGCAATGGTCATACGAGATGGAAAACCATGAGGATTAAACACAATATCTGGTACAAGACCTGTTTCCGTAAAAGGTAAATCTTCAGCTGGCCATTTCTGCGAGCAAATACCCTTTTGACCTGCCCTACTAGCGAATTTATCTCCCACACTGGCGTTTCTCTGGAAAAACAATAACGTTCAATTCGTATAACAAGTTTTCATTAGTATCATTTCTTACAGGTACTCTGAAAGTGATGCAGGCTGTTTTTAACGCCTTAATGCTAAAATCCCCGCACAACTTGACGCTGTGTACGTAACAATCTTCTTTTCCCCCGAACTTTCTGACCACGTAATTCGAAGTGTCAGCGCTATAATAACAATACAAAGGATCTCCTGCCTGTATTTTTTTACCGATGATCGGTAAACCGTCCGTGTCCATGTATTCGTTTAATTGTGTATTTTTTGGGTCTCTGCAAAAGTAGGAGTGTTGATGGTCGACCTCTACGAATTCTGATTTGTAGATGGAACCATGTGCAAATCCGCGCTCGTCCGAAGCCTTGTTGATTATCATCGCATCTTCCATGTCGTATCCCTAAAAATATCAATTAATTAATAAAATTAAACATAATCTATATCATTAAACGTTACGGTGTAGCTAATAACAGCAACAATAGCATTAGTTCCCATTGCGAAATCGTCCAGACCGATGTTATCATGGTGTACAGGTCTGAAAAGAGGTGATGAAGGGGTTTGTAATCGGTACAACTTGGTTTCTGATTGCAAGTCCCAGTTATGACAAGGCGATGCCATGGTTTGTTTGCCCATCTGGCACTGGTACATGTTTCTTGGCGATTGGTTGCAATCAGGCATCGGGATTAACATAGCTAGATTTGACATGAAGGCTGTCTTCGAGAGTTCCATATGTTTTGTTATACCTAAAAAAATTATAATTTTCATCAATTTTTATTTCAAGGAATTAAATATTTTGAATGCACATATATTATACATAATGCTTTGGCGACCGTTGGTTGAATAGTAAAACGTCAAGAAATAATTGCAATCAACGTCGATCTACAAACTCGAACAAATACAGATATGATTGCAATAATAATTATAACGAAAAATTATTTAATTTAAATATATTATATCTTTTAATGAAAAGGATTTTTAAAGAACTTTTATAATATTTATTACACAATTGTGAATATACAACAGAACTAAAAGTAAAAAAAACATTATTTTAACCTTTTCATCATTCAATTTATTTCTTTTATGTCGTTGCCTCCACTTAATTTAAATATTCATGAGGTGATTAAAACTGAAAAAATCATTTATTAGAATCTTTGACGTAAGAAATTCAGTTTTTTAAAGAACTTGAAGATTTTAAATAAATAATTAAAACTGAAGAAATTTATAATATTTTTGATATTATAAATTAATGTTTATAATAAAACTGTTTTTTCTCTAATAATAAATAATTACGTGTTGTAAAATACGTATACAATAACATAAAAGTAAATGATGTACAAAACACTACAAATGATTAACAAATATACATCATCCGGATTATTTAATGATAACAAATATATATAATTATTAATTTTTCTATAATTAATATTGTTTGTTTTTATTAATAAATAGTGAATATCTAATCAGCAATACACATAAGAATATAAATATTTTTATTTTTTGTGGTGAATTAATAAAAACATTACAAATTGAGCAAATATGTTATTTAAATAATATTTTCACACAGAATTAAAATTTATTAAAAACACGTATGATTAGAAATGATTTGTTCAAATTTAAAATTTATCTTTCAAATTATCAACCTGATCCATTTGTAGTTCATAAAAAATACATGATAAAAATCAAATAGTCATCATTTTATGGAAATGTGTTAAAATATTTTCTACTACTTATGTAAAGTGTACAAAGTGAATGCAGTTGCAAATTACAGGGTCATAATAACAATTTAATCCAATCAAACTCTTAGGTTGAGGCCACACCAATCAATACTTTCCAACTGTCCATTAAAATCTTGTTACATAATTCAATAAATCAAACAATTATAATCTCCTGGCTTTTATTTAAAACTTCCACAAAATACATCAGCAAAATTAATAATTTACAAATCATATTATAACTTGACTAGTCTAAGTAACTCAATATCCTGGAATGTTGCAGAACTTAAGCATCCCCACTGCCAGCTTGAAACAACTTCTTGACTTCCTCAAACACTTCATCAGTGGACTTGGTGGCATCTATTTTACGTACCAGGTTCAAATTTTGGTAATGGTCAATAATGGGTTTGGTTTCTGACTGGTAGGTATTGAATCTCTTAATTAAACTCTCCATATTATCGTCTGTCCTCCCGCTACCGGCAGCACCGCGCTGCAAGCACCTCTGGGTGCATATCTCCAGGGGGCAATCGAAAAAAAGAACAAATTGTAGCTCTACAGACGACCCAACACTTTTGTTCCAACCGTCCAAGTTGTTCTGGTTCCTCGGAAAGCCGTCAATTAAAAATTTGTCCTTTCCACTCAATTTCATTGCGTTCTGCAATAAACTGCAGGTAATTTCCACAGGAACGATCTTTCCATCTTTAATGTAACTTTCGATCAACTCGCCGTATTCGGAACCGGGCTTCGCGCGCTCTTCCCGCAGCAGATCACCGGCGGACAGGTGTACGTAACCGAAATTCTCCACGATACGGGCGCACTGAGTGCCCTTACCGGCACCGGGGCCCCCCAATACGAACACAACCTTAGGTGTCATAGATATAGACGATCTCATCGCTCTCAGCAAACTGCCAGCCATCGAACGACACGGCCACGCATTCGTACTCGGCCAACGAACATAACCTCACAAAACTTCAATTATACTTTTACACTGCCGGTTTTCGACAACGTTTTTAGATAATTATTATAACTATCCTTGTAATTGTGCGAATCGCTTTTTACACAAGCAATTATTTAAATAATTATATCCCCAATTCAATGTTTTGGTTTGGGATTGTTGACGTTTCAAAGTTAGCAAACTGCAAGTCACGATGTGATAGGTTGAGTGGCAGTGAGCCAGAACTGTATTAGGAAATTTGATAGTTTTTAACAGAACCGTATTTAACTAAATTCTATATTCATACAGTTACACGAGAGCATATAGATAATGCTAATATTGATCTTAATTGTATTAAAAAAGGTTAGAACAACCTGTAAATCGAAAATGTTAACGTTTTAGGAAATTTTTAAATATAATAGTATATTAAAAAAATTCTGGTTGGTCTAGAAAACTAATTTTAATTGATAATCTTTTATCAAATGCATTATTTTTTAGAGATTTTTTTAATAGTTGTTAAAAAAATTTCCTAAAGGCCCAAGGAAATATAAATCTTTAGAAGACGTTTTTTTAATAAATAGTACTGTACATATTTGGTATATATAACAAATATGAAGAATACTACTTAAATCTGCATGAATTAATTAATATTTAAATATAATTAGATTTTTCATTGTGTTCATGGTCAGAGAACATTTAATTCTTCTCAGTGAAAGATGAACTAAAGGTGAGAGTTGCTTTTATGGCCTTGGAGAGCCCTTTAATGCATTAAGACAATAAAAATAGGTTCTTAGTAACAAAAAATAACATTCCTAAAAATAGTCCAAGTTCAAATAAGGGTACCTTATCTTGTTAAATTTTGGGATGAAAAAACAAATTGTATTATTATGTTCAAAATATTCAGTTAATGTAAAATTAAATAAATGTCATGGCATCTCCAACAACAAAGTTAAATTGTATAAAATACTAGTTTTATCCAAGAATAACTAATTTTGCGCAATTTGCTTTAGATACCCAGATCTTCCTACGAGTATTTGTTGGAAAAAAATTTATAAGAGCTTTTCATGTTATTTTGTGCCACTCTCCATGATTACGCACATATTTTGTACACTAGTACTATGTACAACAAACATTTTCATTAAGAAATATTGTTTTGTTGATTATATAAAATCATTATTTAAAGGATACATAGAGAATCATTAGAACACATATAAAACAATAGATTAAAATAAAATTACACTAACCTGGATAAGATTCTTCTGGTGCGACACAAATATCCAAATAAACCTGCTCAAAAGTTCCAACGAGTTCAATCTGATTTGCCACCAAATTAATAAGTGGTCTCATCATTCTCGCCGGTCCCGTAAACAAGTACAAACCTGGATACTGGGTTGCAGTCTCCTTTCTGACCACAAGCACGATTTCCAACGTGTTTGGTACTCTATCTCCCTTAATTTTATATAATCTTAGGTTATCCACCAATTTTTGGGCGCAATCTTTATTAATATACCCAATAATTCTGCCATCCAATTGCACTACATACCAGTTCTTCAAATCTAACGTGCTGAAAAATTGCAAGGGCACCATTCCCAACTCAGTTAACAAAATTGGTATGTTCTCGACTTGTACTGCATTAGGAATATCAGTTACTTGACAATTCATGGTCAAATGATTGAGTAACCCGCACGGAGTACCATCAGGAGTGTGTACAGGACAAATAAAACCCCAAGCGTCCGGCAACAACTGTCTCGCCTCCGTGGTTCGCATTTCCTGGAAGAATGCGCCTCTGTGTACCGCCCTAAAATGCGACATGTATCGCATCCTGTTAATGTTCTCCGCCACGATTGTTAGACCTTTGTCCTGCATCAAACCTAATCCCGAGTTGCTCGTCACGTTCCCAGTCGCCAGGAAATTTTGTATTACATTTTCCAGGCCTCCATTGAATTTCGCTGCTTTTTGGATGTCCTGTTGGCTGCAACTGAATTGAGATTGGTTGGAGACTTTGCTGAGGGTGTAGCGCAAGTTTGTTAGCCAGGTTTGGAGTTTTTCCTTCACGATTTGCAGATATAAATGGCCACCTATGTTAATTAATAATTTTACATTTATATATATATATATATATATATTTTTGCATAAAAGATCAATTTACCCAATAGCAACTCCTGCATCATGACAGCATCAGCTCCTTCTAATTTGCATTTATCTTGGGCAAATGTGAACAGTTTTTGGGTCATGAATACCAGCATGTTGAATTTGTCTTCATTTGAATCCAAGTGGATTAGGATGCATTTTTTCAATATAAATTCGCCGATTTCAATGTCGGGCCACCATTCAGGACACTCAAAGAATTTTACTCTGAACATTTTACCTATATAAGCTTTACATTCTTCACTGGAGTGCAAATTTTCCATATGAACCCCTCTCAACATATTTTGAACACAGCTATAAAACAAATGCATAAGTTATATTGTGCAAGTGAAAAACAGTTATTGAACTAGAAGATCAAAAGAACTTACTCAATATAGTAGGAATCATCCTCAAAACCTTGGGTCAACTTTTGAAAAATATAATGATCAGTATAATCAACCAGACATTTTAATATCAGACACAAAGGAGCATAATACAACACTTTTCTGTAACTAAACATCAACTTTGCATTTCCATCAGTTACATAATGCAGCACATTTGTCTACAATAGAAATATATTAATTAAATTTGTTTTAATTTTATATAAAATAAACATACTGTAGCTGTTTGATCATCTTTGACACACCGAATTGATATACCACTATCTGAAAATAACGAGCCTCGCATTTTCCATCCAGATCTTCTTATGGCTACTGGATAGTTCCTTCTAGTCATTAGTAACATCCTCACAAGTCTCTCATGGCCTTTAACCACAAAATAGCCACCCCATTCTTGTTCATGCTCTCCATGTTTCACCAATTCTTTTGGGGACATTGATTCCAAATGACAACGGTTGGACTATAATATATTTCAACAAACATAATCAAATATTTACTAGTAAACTGGATTTCTTACCTTGATCATGATAGGGATTTCCCCCATATCCTTATCAAAGGACGTTTGTTGCACATCATCTATATACCAATCTACCTTTACAGAGAACTTGCCCTTGTAGGTTGCAGCTCTTTGTCTGCACTCCGTGGGGTAAACATAGCGGTTTTTCACACCGACAGTTCCCAAAGGTACCTCAGGCAGTTGAAAATTATAGTCGGTTATAGCAAACTTTAACCTTTTATTATTCAATTCGAATTCCACCGGATTCAAATCTGCTACTGCTTTGCTCAATCCTTCATTTACCATATAGTTGAAACTTGTTATATGTGGTAAACCGAGTTGTTGTAAAATCTAAACAATTGATATAACCTCAAATAAGCACGTGTTTTGGTTAATTAATGAAATTGTCGTTTACTTACGATGTTTTGATGTTTGGGTGGTTTTCCGAAATTCGGATCGGTTAAATTCTTCAAAACTGGATTTTGTAACATCGTTTGGCATTTATTTATTTTTACTTTGAAATTGGGTTAGGATAATATAACTTGGTTATAAGAACTACCAAGTGTATATAACCTATTCTACCACGCATGTGATATTACAACTACTAGGAAATTTGAATTGAATGTTAACAATATATTATGCAACTCAACCATCACCTATTTTGCACCAAATTTAAACATTTTTCTTTTGGAATAAGTATATTTATCACAACAAATTTGTTACAGATTCAAAATAGTACATTTTCACATATTGCAAACTGAGCAAAATATCACAAGTTTTAGTTACAATACTGAAAATGAAACCCTGTATAATAAATAATTTTAAGCACACGGACTTTCAAAAAAGGGCCGAATTCTCTTTTAGTTGTATCTCATTTGTATAAATGAAAAACGACCATAATATTTTGTAAAAAGTGAAATGTTAAATCACTATACCCTTTTAACAAACAATAAATATATTATTTTAAAATTATAATATATTTAATTTTTGCGTTTACTTAACAATAGTAATAGTAAATAAGAAACAGTGATTTGCACACAATTTCATAGCAAATAGGACGGTATATTTAGTTTAAAAGCAATAATTTGTGCATATTATAATGAAATTTGACACAATTTTATAATACTTCATGTAAAATACCTTATAATAATGTGTATAAAGTTTACACTATAGTCTAAGAATTAACTTCAAACAACGTATAAATTAGCCAAGATGATCACAAGGGATTTGTTTTTGTAAAATCAGAATACCATTTCTATTGTAAAACCTTCAGATATGTTGGAATTTGTCTATGTATTATTTTGTAGTGCAAATTTGAATTAATTGAATTATTGTATCCCAAAATTGAATAAAATTGAATGATTTATGATGCTAATCAACTACCAAAACTCTCAATCTGTATTGTCTATTATTTTAAATAAAGGCGCAGATCTGAGCACAACCTCCGCAGCATCCAAACGATCCAATTCGTGCAAGCTAGATATCAACGCCCCTGAAAATGACAAATCTCATATTCAAATTCGAATGTAACACATTTACTAACCAATAGTACAATCAGCAGTGGTTAGTAGTCTCATGGTGTGACTGGAATGTTGCGAATCGAGTGCCGCAATTTTCTCCTGACAAAGCCCCAATCTCAATGCCAGAAGACACCAATCCCTTCCGTGTCTCTCGGGCGGATCCAACAGACCACACAGCTTCAATTTCACCGGCGCAGGCAAATCTTGCACCTTCAAGGCGCAGCCCCAATGAATATTTGATGACAAATTGATATTGTCTATAAAATATTTTTTAAAAAGATTAATTTAAAATTTTTTAGAACATACCAAACATGATTAGTTCAACCACAGTTTCGTATTTGCCTAGGTTGGTGTTTAAAAGAGTTACGTCTACGGTTGATTCGGCCTCCAACATTGATGTTGTAACGATTTGAGGCTCGTAACAAAACGGTTGATCTAGATGGTTTTTTAAGTCTGTGGAACTTATGATGTGCTTTTCAATCAGCAATCCTGGACACACTCTTAATAAAGCCTAAAAACATTAATGTAACAATGATTGTGGAATGGTGTAAAAAAAATTACCATATCAATAGTACGTAAAATATTATTCAGAAAGTAAAAACACTGCTCGGAAGTTTGAGTTGGTCCCCTAATTTTGATTTCGACGAATTGAGCTGCAACTTCGTTCTCGTCTAAAGTGATAAGACTTTCTAACTCGTTGTTGCACAGTTTCGAACCCATGTACCACTGGTACAAGTCCGTATCTGTATCATTATTACTGTACAACTGCAGAAACAATCTCCTCAATTCCACCTAAAATATTAAAACGTATTAAGTATTATTTTAAATGTTAATATTTGAGAACTGACTTGAATGTGTGGGAAAACTGACTTAAACAAATGCAAGGTTCCCGGAGCAGTGTATAGTCGGACACCTCCATATAAAGAATTTTCCTTCACATATCGCGGGTCCCGTTCATCCCACAGGCCGTCAAGAGTTTCCGTATGATTGTACACTGGAAATTCGTATTCTATTTCGCCATCCAAGTCGCACTGTATGCAAACATCTAATGCCTCTAACAAATCCAAAACTCCAAGTGCGTCGCACTCATTGTAACTGGCTTGGAAGTCGTCGGTAGTGTAAACTCCCGTCACTCTTGCGTGCTCCAAAAATTGGGAGGACAAAAGTTCACCTATTAGTTGTGTCCCTAACCACGGGACAGATACTACAACCAAATCATGTATACAAAACACCTAAAAATGTTATAATTTTAAATATAAAATAAGAATTTTCAGGAGCACTACTTATTACTTCTCCCATGGAATGTAATTGTTGTAGTAGTTCGTGAATATGATCATCAGATGCTAATAAATTGACGTGACTCCTCAAAACATCGGCAAAAACTTGCCTAGTTAAAACAGGGAATTGTTCGTAATCTTTTTGGAGCGTTCCCAACCAAGATAAAGTAGATTCCAAAAGTCCTGTCCACGTTCCGATCGTTTGCTATGATTTTAAAATGTCAATTAAACCACCTAGATGTGCAATATGTGTATTTTGGGTAACTAATCAACACAGGTGGGTTCAAATCTTCTAGATCTAATGTATCTACGCTTGGCAATGTACAGGTTACGGTGAAGGCGCTAGCATAGTCCTTATTAGACAGATTTTCTATAGTACTGTTAAGAAGTCTTGTCTAACAGGGACTAGATGTTGGTGTGTACAAAAACAAGTGGGACTCCACAAATTCGAGCAAAAATACCTTCAGACTGACGCTGCCGGTCAATAAATTATAGGACCCGTTTAAATTCAAAACGGAATGCAATATACTAACCCCCTGTAATATAATATCACAAAACAAGATCACTTGCAATACACCATACCCTCACATCAAACAAATGTTTAAAATCCCTTTTAAAGTATTTTCTTTACGTTTTTTATATTAAAATTTTAAAAAATTTTATACCTGTATGCAGTCTTGTTTCATTGCGGAAAGCACGGATTTCAGTTGTTTAAAGGCGTATGATGCAGGAACGTTAGAATCCATGACAACAGCATGTGACATTAAATTGGGAACGTGGGGTAACATTTTTCTAACCACCTCCAATGTTTTCTGAGCGTCTGAACTAATCCATTCGCCATTTTGCGTTTTGATTGCTCTAGTTAAGTCTACGTGAGTTGCTACAAGTACTATCTGACCACACTCGGCTGAAAAAACCGTTTGATGAGCAATTAAAACTGGAAATATTATTGTTTATTCATACATGTCGGTAAATCGGCGGATTGTCGAGCTAAGAGGAAGTTCAACCAAAAACAAACTTGTTGTACTTGAGTTGAAGGTGGATCTTCCAAACTGAACAAAATAGCAGTCAATGAATAAGGCGAGGGCCATAAAAAGTGGTGGTACACCGAAAAATAACTCTCCTGGCCTGAGAATTCGTACACTGTTAATTCACCAACATTTGATATGCACATCTAAAAAGAAACTATTATTTATTTAATTACAAAACATAGGAGTAATGTGTACATTTTGTACATGGATTCCGTTAGTTGATTGGTAGTTTGCGGGACTTTCGAAACTCAACGAGTTTTGTCGAGAAGTTACATCCATCTCTATTTGGGTGTTGATCGGTGACGAAGGCCTCGCTAAAAACCAACACATCAGTAACGAACATCAATAAAGTAAATTCATTTACATTTATTGCTGGTCAAAGAGCTGCTTCTCCTGAACAAACTGCTGAACAGTCCAGCTCCAAGACTCTTGATCAAAGCTGTTTTTCCGACGCCGCAATGTCCCAATAGCCTCAGGGATAATCTCAGGGCTGTTTTGGACGTCGGCACTAGTTGTCGCGCGAAGGAATCTCTTTGTCCCGTCACCCTGAGGCGGTCCAACAGTTCGGCGATGTCATTGTGGCCGTATTTCAAAGCGGTTATATCCGCTCTTATATTGTCCGAATTGCGGATTTCCGTATTGCAACCCGCCGCACACAAACATCTAAAAGTGTTTCTGATCAATATTCAAATCAATTAGCATAACAACGGGAAGGTTAAGCAATCTATAAATTTGTATAAATAAATGATGTTCTGGCTAAAGTACTAGTTATCTAATGTATCTAGACGACGGTCAATATTACCTCACAACAGAAATGTGTCCGTTTTTGGCGGCCAAATGCAGCGGGAAGAGTCCCTTTTGATTCGGCACTTCTACACTACATCCTAAGGAGCAGAGGGT
Organism: Aethina tumida; assembly: GCF_024364675.1. Taxonomy (NCBI): domain Eukaryota; kingdom Metazoa; phylum Arthropoda; class Insecta; order Coleoptera; family Nitidulidae; genus Aethina; species Aethina tumida. Next base: position 78,971,152 of record NC_065435.1, read on the forward strand.
ATGCACAATATCTAAGAGGCCTAGAGTACATGCTATGTGGATAGGATAGTCTCCATGCTAAAAAGTAGAACACCTAACTCTTACAATGGTACACTTTATTAATTTCATTACTCTATTATATTTGATGTTCTTGTTCTGTGCTTAATGATAGTGATTGGTTGACTGTTGTTTGGTTTATTGATGAATGAACGCTTACCGAATCTCCGGTCTCGAAATCCGCACCCGCTTGTAGCAAAAGGTGAGCGATTATGGTGTTCTGTTTCCGGAGGGCTAAGTGAAGGGCCGGGTCCGGTCCAGCATCTAAATCTGCACCACTCTCTATCAAGTATCTAAATAAAGGCGGTAACAAATTCACAAAATTAAATAATATTTGGGTGCATTCAAATATTTACTTGATTTGTTCAATGGACCCTCTCCTGGCAGCAAACTGGAGGGCCGTGTAATCCCCCGAATCAGCGGGTGGACTGTACGAACACCCCCTACTTAATGTTTCACTCATCACAACATCTGCCTCACAATTTTACCGATATTCCTGGAAAAAATTAACATTTTTTTATCACTCGATGCGAATTAATGTGTCTGCGTTTACTTGCTGGTGGTGGAATTATCTCCGATTTGTTTGGAGAACACAAACATGTTGTTTGGGGATTAGAGACCGAAATAGACTAGTTTTTGTTGCGAATGGATCATCAGCTGATGCTGAAATCAATAATGTTGTGGGTGGCGTGTAAATAAAATGTTCTCATGTTTATCACATCGATATAATCATTTTAATCCATTGTAGTACTGCTGCTATTGATATTTATTAATATTTATGTATTTAATTTGTTTATGAGTTTTTATATATATTAAAAAAGAATTCACGTATTCTGCATGAATGATAAAAGTGTTCTATTTCAGTACTTACTTAAACTTAATATAAATCAAGGACTATATGCATGTATATAAGAATAAATATTTTGTTTGACCAAATTAATAACTTAATTTAAATATTTTAAATAAGATAAAAGATGTCTACTCTACAACTGTTAAGGTTCTCCTCATTTCAAAAGATGGCGCAACGGTTCAATTTCTTAAAAGTACTACAGTTGTATTGAAATTTTGTTGATTTAATTTAAATTTCATAAATGAATTTTTGTTGACAGGGTTAATTACTTTATGAATGGTTTATGAATTTAATCTACGTAAGTAAATATTATAGTCATAAATAATGTTGTTGGTAAGTGTTTTGGAATTATCAAATTTTACTCAAGTTTTGATAACATAATTAATTTAGCATTAAGCTAAACAAAAAACATTAATCCATGTATAAATAATAAATTACAATATCAAGGCGTTTCTTAATTACAAACGATGTAATTCCATATTTTCAATGAAATCGAATTCGCGGAACGATTTAAAAATAACCACAGATTAATATTCATTATATCGAATTATGCTAATCCAAAAAATTCCATTAACAATTTTCAGAACAATTTTGTCTATTTCTTATGAATGTGTATGGTTCTTATAAATGTTTTTCCTGATTTTTGGCAAAAATTATGATTGTAAATAAAAAATAACGGTAATTTTTGTTTGTGTTGCTGCTGAGACCCAATTTGTTATGTTGTTGGATGTTCCTGTTGACCCATTTTTATTTCCCGATTTGTTTAGATTTGTTTAGAATGGGATTTAGATGAACAAAGTGTGTGTGTTGTGTGCCGTTGCCCAAAGTGCGGTACTCAACAAAGCGGCTTTTTTCGTAAAACCGTAACTGCAGAACAAGTTGTTTTGTGCTAACTTTGCGTTTCATTGTTTCAAGATCATTTGAAACAAATTGCCCCGTTATTGTTGCGAAATTCAGGTGGTGAATGAAATTTCTTGTAAATCGAAGGATTTCATTTAAACTCTCGACTTTGACCTCGTGTATGTAATAAAATTGTACAAGTTTTATCGCGTTTGCAGTAGGTCAAGATTTGAACGTCCCAATATTCACGTGATTTCCAGAGAAATTTGGATTGTTTACTGTTTCAGTTTATTGATAATGTACTATGGTAACATGGTTTTGTAATAAATATTAATGAGAAAAACTAACGGAATGTTTTTTGTTTCGAACGATAATTTTATTTTAACATTTAATAAACAAATTAGAGAGAATTTCCTATATAATTCTTTAACAACGACTAAAACAAATATCATAATTCTTGATAAAACATCACATTTACGAATGTTGATTTGCGAGAAAGAGTTTTGACTCAATAAAACACTCAAAACCGCAATGTTCCTCGTATACAATTAAACAACGTTTGCGAAACATTTCAAATAAATAAATCGAATGAACGTAAAGCAGATTAAAACGTGACGTGAATCGTGCATCAAGACATTATATAAAGATAAATAATGTTTGCGTTCATTTATTCTAGGAACTTCCAAATGTCAAAGGATTTTAGCGTTACTTGGAATCATGTTAAGCGTTACTTGTTTGTCTTTCGTTTTGTGATAGAGCGTTGCGAAGTAAACTTAATTTAGTGAATTTGTCAACGTAGTTAATAAGCCGAATTCTGTTTGATTGGAACGTAAATTCTAAAAGCAAACTGTAACAGTCGACGTGCCGTTAAGTCAAGTCGTATAAAGCGGCTACAAATTTCATCCACTGCCGACATTTATCGACTCCGACCATTAAATTCAATATACGTTCGCATAACTAACGAACCATTTTTTAACTATCTGATTCCAACTAACGGCATATTCAAAGTCGCGATGCGAAATTTCATTTTGTACGTTTTCTGCCGTTTTATCCAGTTCCGTTCGTTTTCCGGTACCGTTACTAGACTACATTTGAACTGCATATTTTTCGGTTGATCCAAACGCAAAGGTAAATGAACAAAAATTGTACATTTGCATAGAAACATTTAATTTTGTTTCACATTTAGCTAAAACTCGTGCTGCTCAATCAAAAAAGAAACCGCTACAAGTAAGGAAATTAAACACGACCATTGAGCAATTTAGATAGATGGTCCCGATTAGGAAACGCTGAATCGTCGGCGACGCAGTTGAAATAAAAAATTATATATATGAATGAGCTTGTTTAACTCGTTTCAGGAATTCCATTGTTGAATTTTTACGGATAAACGCGCGACCGTTTTTTTTTTTCAATGGGCCAAATGTCACATCCTCATTAACGTATTACCGGAATGCGTGACTTTTTAGTTAATCCAATTAAGTTCGCATCCGGGATACGTATAATTATAATTTGTTAAAACGGCCTAGTTGTAACGTGGCCAAATTTTGTTTTAACTTAACAATATCTGTAATTAAAATCTTGTCTGGTTTCAATCCCAAGAATCGGATCATCCATCAAACAACGATCTGACGATCAAAACCGATACCGATTGAAATTGTTTCCCAGAAACCCATATTAATTAGACCCAGACAATTTAAATATTTGTGCAGTCTGGATTGTTTTATTCGAGTGTTGTTGATACTGCTGCAATTTACCCCATTATCAAAAATTCTTCATTAGAAACGCAATTACCTCTAATCGATTTCCACGTATTCCGTTTTTAATGTAATTGCTGATGGATTCACGTTTTTGAAATTTATAATAACGTGACTGTTACGTTATGGACGTTTCGAATTGATAAAATGCAAAACGAATATTATTATATACAGGCGATTTTCGTTAATTCGAAACTCGAGAGTCTCTTAAAATATTATGAATCATCGAGTGTTTGAAATATCAAATGGTTCGAAATTGTTGAGAGAAAATATGCAAAACTTCGAATTATTGAGTGTTGATAATCAATTATTATTTATTGAATTGGTATTCTTTAAGAATGACAAAAGTTAAGAGGTACATACATACATGTGCATATTCATAATGTGAATTAATTGATCTTTCGAAAGAACTTATATTGGGTTTGCTTCAAAGCACATTGCTGCTGCTCAGACTGCTCAATAACTTTCTTTTAAGAGAAAAAGTGCCTGAAATGCTTCTTCACCGCTGATCTTCTTCTATAAAATCGGATGTTTTGAAGCAGTTGAGAATCATTAGGGGTGTTACAGCTCACTACGTATTGTCAATCAGCCGTCAGAACCGTGATATTCGCAGTTAGCTGCCTGTCGAGAGGTTGTAAAATGAGCTTAACAATTTTTTTGCGACAGAACGTCTTAAAATTATGGATGATCTCTTAGACCAATGGTTGCAATTTGGAAGCTGTATTCCGCCTAAAGAAGTAGAAATCTACGTGGGACAATGTAGGAGGACTGTTGTGGACAGTGCAATTGTCTAAAAAGAGTAAAATTTTCCGCTTTTGTCGTTTCAAGTCCCCATTAACTCTTAAAAAGTTCTGTCGTCATCCAAGCTTTTTTGTTAGCACGATAACTAGTAGGAAACAATTTCACTCCTTTAAAACATTTCGGTTTCATTGCTTTTCCTATCACTAAGGGTTTAAGTTTTTCCGATTTTTCCATATTTACTGCAATTCTCAGCTTCTCTTATCTATGTTTTGCCCCATGACATTTTTCATCCTTAAAAGTAAGCGTCTTGTCCGGTAAACATTTGAAAAATGTTTCAGTTTCATCAGTATTAAAAATGTCTGGGGCAACATAGTTTTCAATCAAGTCTTCAATTTACCATGCCAATCTAAGCATCATTAACTCTTCCACTTTCCCCACAAACTTTTCTAAAAACAATTCCATTTCTCTTTTTGAAATTTGTAAGCCACCCTTCACTTGCCGAAAAGCTTTTGATGCTTAGAGAAGACGCGAACTTTTTTGCTTTTTCCTTTAACAAGTTTCCGCTAATAGATACTTTTTGTCCTCTACACTGTCTTAGCCAAATGACCAGGCTTTCTTACAGACGAGAAAATTCACCTTTAGTAGTTCTTTTCCGTACTCCAGCAGTTTGAGCAGCATAAATTTTCTCCTTCTGCTTTATTATGGTTGAGAGAATACTCAAAGGAATCTTAAATTCTTTTGCAACATCACTTTTCTTCTCGTGACAGCTTTGAATTATAGAGAAGATCGAATTATCGAAGGTTTGAATTAACAAGAGTCGACTGTATTTAAAATTTATTAAACTTTTTCGATAGGTGGCAGTATTATGTAGTTGTAAATATAGACAACCTAGTTAGCAGAATTTGTTAAATGTTTATTAATTCTATTGCATAAATACTGCTTAATTAGAGATTAATTTTAATGATCCACGTGCGGAAATGCACAATATTTCACAGAAATTTCCATTAAATACAATGTTTGTTTCTGATTGAATTTATGTTTAGAGTGCTTTCGGAGAATATCGAAAATATCATCAGATTTAAGCTTTTTAGTTATGCAATTGTTGCGTATTAGTTCTGAATATTGCCAGGAAATCCCAAGAGATCAAGATTCGTATTTCCTATTGTCGGGTTTTCCTGAGAATATCGGCGTAGTGTTTTTTTATGTAATTATTTAAAATCCATAAGTTTATTACCATAGTAGCAGGTTTACATCCGGTTTTACAATGTGGGAAATTGTGATTTCACTATTACACAACAATAATTCCCTTTTTGACGTACTAAAGTAATGACAAAAATGATATGGACATTTTCTATGAATAAATAAATATGTTGTTTACATTTACAAAAAATATTGTATAATAACAAATCTGTGTCATAATTAAAATAACAACGTCTTCCAATAAATTTATTTCTTTATTAAAATAAATAAGAACAAATAAAGCACGAAATTAAAATCAATTTCACAATATTATTTTATTATTATTATTATTATTATTATTATTATTATTATTATTATTATTATTATTATTATTATTATTATTAAATTTAACGCACACCTCAGTTTAATACTTAATCCCAAAGAGTCGCATAAATTACTTTATTTAATGAGACGATATAATTTCATTAGAAAAAAGTTTTTTAATTCTGTTGATTGAATCATATTATTTTGGAGAAGATTAAATTTAATGGATAATTTATTTTTTTATGACATTTATTTGTTAGAATGATGTTGAAATTATTTTAATATTATTTATTTATTTAGTATGTGTTGAATATTGAAAAATTGATAAGGCAATGACAAACAAATGAAAATATGAAAAGACTCTTTAGATGCAAAAATGCATTTAGTCGTGGAAGAGTGAATCAGTGTTTTTACGGGGAAGAGATTGCGGCTTTTAATTGTTATTATTTAATTATTGAGTCAGACGATATCTGAACAATCATGTGTATTCAATGGTAATCGTGTAGTGAAAACAGGTGGTTACTTTGAATGATCACTGTCTATGGCTTTTTGGAAACAATTAGACGTTAATACAAATACATTGAAAACAAATAATGTTTGGGTAATGAGAAATGTATTTTTTCATTTCAAACAATAATAAAGTGGATAAAAATTACCGTTGTTGATCGGCTGATAGACTTATTAAAATTATTCCTAGTAAAGAGGCCATATGGTTGAGCGTTCTCGTTATTTCAATGGGAGCCAATCTATTTATGTATTTTAAATTTTGTTCGAAGAACAGACCCACAAATGGCGTTCGTGGTTTAGCTGGAACTCGGTCCCGTCTAACGGCATTCCACTTCATTCCATCTTCTTCGTATTGTTTATTCCTGAGCCACTTAAGCAAATGCACGTATTGATAAATAAATATGGATTTGGTGCGGAGCAGTTATTAATCACTCGTTTAATGACATACTGTTTCGTATTCTATTACTCGCATTTGAGTAAATTATAAAGAGCTTGTTGCTTTGATAAATTTCCTGGAAGCATTAATATGGGAAGCAATTTATGCCAGTTCTTGGAACGAGTCATGCAGCAAAGTAAACCCATTGGAAAAACAAATGGCGCGGAGCCCGTATAAACATAATATTCCGATAATATATTAAACACACTCAAGATATGCGTACCGGGAACTTTGATGCAAATGATGCACATGAGATTAAAACGTGGTACTCGGAACAGAAAATCTACCATAGATACGGGTTCTTTGGAAATTGAAACCGATTGTGATTGATATGATGAGCAAAACACCCAATAACACACTGATAAGTGATAGATAACTTTGAAGAGTTTCAGCTGGAAGTAGCGATTTCCTTTTGTGAAAATGAACGTTCCTAATCGAGATAGAAGAAAATCGAACACCTCTATATAAACATCTGCCTCGATACATTTCCGAGAAATCGAAACGATCCCCGGGGGGTTTGAGTGTGTGATTCGCATGCGACCAGAAGGGCACACGAGAACGGATCCGCCAACTGCCGTTCGAAGAAAAAACAGGGCAAAGGTGGCCGGTTGTCTTAATGGACTAGGTTCCGGGACTTGTGTTATCATGTGGGGTGTTGAGGAAGAGTGTGTTAACCCCGGTCTATTTTTAATATAATAGATTGCGTTTTATTGATGATCGTTAGTATGATTCGTGGAAGAACATCTGGACGGACAAAGATTTCCTTGTACAGATAATTTTTATGTATCGACGGCCTCTGGTTGATGGACTTTTTCAGGGAACTGCCGTCGACGCGAATTTTATTTGAATGGATGGAGGTCGTTGGTGCGGATAAAAAGTACCACGTTGATTGTGCTCGGGTATTCTTTGAATAATGAGTCGGGGATTAATACAATGCCGCGGTTTATTACGGCTGTTAATAATAATGGGATGGATCAAATGTGCACTTACAAGGTTATAAAATGAAAAAAATCTGCCAAATCATTAATGACGAAAGTGAGATTTACACTATCCGGTTTAATAATAATTAATTTAATCAGTATTTGTGGGAAATGTAGAAGCTGTTTTGAGCAAATAAAACATTGATTAATGGTTTATTGTTACAAATTAAACCAGAATACCGTTTATTTTCCTGCGGGGCTTCCAGGAAGTCTACTCGACCAAAATTAAATAACAAAATGGCTTTTGTTCTTCTGGGAAATTTGTTTAATTTTAATTTTATGTTAATTTAATTGAAAATAAATTATTAGTTTTGCTTGTTTTATTTTTAGACAATTCTCTTATTCTATTTGAATTTCTTTTTGGCCGTTGACTTATTGAAAAAAAAATCTCCCTCATAAAATTGAAGATTTTGTCTTTCACAAAAAGACATTAAAATACGTAAAGTGCTCAACAATGTGTGAATGTACACGTACGTACAAAATAAATTTGAATATTCTTATACTGACGAAGAAATTAAGCAACATCTCGTGCAAAGAGGCATTATGTCATAAATTTTATTAAAAACTTGACCAAATCCATTTCACATAAATTACTTGAATTGAATAAATCTACTTGAATTTTTTTTGGCAATTGACTTTTTGAAAAAAAATTCTCTCTCCCTCATAAAATTGATAAGATATTATATTTCACAAAAAGACATTAAAATACACAAAGTGCTCAAAAATGTGTGGGAACTAACATTATTGCTATCAAACCTAAACAACAAAAATATTTAGATATTTGGATATCATGAAGATTCCTAATAAATACCATATGTAAGTACGTACATTATAAAATAATTTTGAATAGTGTTGTACTGACGAAGAAATTAAGCAATGCCTCGTGCATGTAATGAATTTTATTAAAAACTTGGACAAATTAATTTGACAATTGCCAATTTTCTGTTTACTTGCACGCAACGCAAATGATCCTTTAATTTATCGTATTGTTACATGCGATAAAAAATAGATTGATTACAACAAATCTCGCCAGTTTAGATTGAAGCTGCCAAGCCTGGTAGAACAATACTTAAAAAATCAACCCAAGAAAAATTTAATTGATTCAGTTTGCTCAAAGATGAGCTTCTTCAGTCGGTGGAAAAATTTTAGATACTATTTCATACGCCACATGATTTTTGTTCTTGTGAGCTTATAGAACGTTGGCAAACAGTTGTTGAATATTATTTTAAAGTTAAATGTTAAATGTACCTAATATTTCATTATAATTATCTTTTTAAAGTATAGAACAATTGTTTTTCATTAACATGTTGAAAATATTTTAATAAAGAAATGAAAAACGAGATTTAATAATTGAATGAAATTTAATAGACACTTTTATACTATTACAAAACTCAAATCCAAATCCAAACATATTTTCCACCTGACAAGTAACAATACATTCTCGACAACAAAAAAACCCTTGTCAGTACGTAACAATCCGAACTGGTTCAATGTTTGTGTCCACAGAACGAAATGCCATTCATTTGAACGATAAGAGACATTTCAGTTCCACCTGGAACTAATTCAATTCAATAAATTGTAGAAGACAAAACTCCAACGATGACTCGACAAGAACTATTGAGAACTCGTCAAGGGCTTTCACAATTTTTTGAAATTGTTACAATTTTCGGAACAGTGAATAATTAACGTGGTTACTGTTCTAGGTAAAACACACACACTTCAAAATCCGTAAATCTTTTATGATGAACGAGGCAGAAGCAGCCCTTATATATCAACACCGATTCTTAGAACTGTTATGGAATTCAGGGTGCGTTTGAGGATTAAGTTACTGAAGTGTCGAGGGTGGTAGACTAAAAGGTTGAACTTTTTTACTTTCAATACTAAACCAACAATGCAACATTTTTCTTGCTTTTTTTAATGTTTTTCGTTCTGAGAACTGTTTTGGAATTCAAGGAGCGTTCAGCCAAGGGATTAAATAAAAGGATTTGAATGTCACGAAGTGGAGCACAATTTACATGACAAAAGAAAATAATTACGTATTTCCTTCGGTTTTGAATGGGTGAAATTGTTATACGATTGAAGATACATGTAACCGCATTTCCGTAATAATTTGCATATGTCGACAGTTTAATTTTCGTATTTCCTGTTTGAAAATGACATGTGTTTAATATTTTCACGTAAAAGATAATAGTTTGGTGTAATAATTAATAGTTGATTATCTTGGAAATACTAACTACTTCGTGACTATTACTTTAACACTACGTGACTTGATAAACGTAATTACCAAAGTCAATAATAAATGCCAATTATCACAAAATTTTGGTCAGGTTCTCTAATTGTTCCTGTTTGATGGAACGCTCGAAAATGTTGCAACTAAAATGTTTATCACATTTTAATACTGCGCAATAATTATTAACTAACAATTTAATAACGAAGGTTTCTTTAATTATTACAAATTTTATGATTTATTTCCATTACAACTAAAACGTTGAATATTCTATTTAAATACGTACTATCATAAAAAGTATACCATAATTTTTAAATTTCCGTTAGGAATAGGTTAAGAGAATTAGTATTTTTATTATAAAATAAATTATTCAGTGTATCTTATATCTAAAGTATTATATTTATTCTTTATTGTATTTGTAATATAAATAATAAATATAATGAAATATAATAATAAAATATAATGAATAACAATTAATAAGATTACTGTATGCTTAAGTTTGTACAGATTTTAATAGTTTTGGAAGTTTTGGAAATATATTTTTAGACCAAAATACTAAACATTTTTTAATAAGAGCTTGTGTATGTATGTGCAGCATCACATTTTAATTTTAATAAATGTCTTTTCATTTTCTTCGAAATTTGGATCAGCAACACAAAAGATCGATTACGTCTTTTTCTAATTCTTTTCCTCGTGTCATAGCACTTGTCTCATGAACTTTATTCACACCAGTGATTTGTTGAACTAGTGAACCATTATCAGTTTTACAATGAACAACTTCATAAATCTTTGATGCGGTAATACGTCCATAATGAAGTTCATGCCAAATTACACATTCACTTTGCTGTCTGGATAGTTGTTCATCTTCTTCACATACTGCTTCTTTCATTTGATCTTTAGCGAACTCTAAAAATTTTTCAACTAGCAAATCAACTCTCTGATTAAAATCAAAAATAAGTGTAAATAATGTAACGGTAAATTATAAGCTTTTTTGGATTTATATATAATATATCAAACTTTGCCTTTATAAATCCTTTATCATACATACATACAAATTTATTTTAGTTCTTCCCAAAATAAATATCACTATAATTAATAATAAAGTTTTAAAATACAGAAAAAATTCAATATTGTTTCCCAAATCCCAATTGTGGAGGTGACTCTATTATGATATGGGGTGGTATATGTTTTGAAGTGCATACGAAGCGACAATTTTGTTCTTATACACGACAACGTTCGCCAGAATAACTGTATACTACCTGAAAGAGATTGGAATTCAAGTTCTAGATTGGCCAGCACACAGTCCATATCTATATCCCATCGAGCATGTTTGGAACCCGTAATATGGCTCCAGACAGTCTTGATGAGTTGGAAGGAATAGGAAAATTTGGATATGGACACGTTAGAAATCTCATAAGGACTCTCCCACATTGAATGAGAGGTGTTATCAGAGGCAAAGGCGGTAATGCCAGATTTTAAAATGATTCAACTGGCGTTAGTGGTGTTTTTTTTTTTAATTTTAAAATTCAAATTTTTAAAAATTAAGCTTTTAAGATTTAAAATTTAAATTTTTAAAATCTAAAACTTACGCTTTTAAAATTTAAAATTTAATTTTCTTTAATTTTTTTTTTTTTTTCATTTTCGGTGATTTACTGTTATTTTTATTATTTTGCTGGTATTTCTTTAATTTTTGTACAAAAAACCTAAAAAGTAGGAATGCTTTTCGCTAAAACCGAGCAGATTTAGAAGGTAAAAATAATAATTTTTAGTAAAAACTCAAAACGACAGTTTTTGTGACGTGTTTATTTTTATATAAATATTTTAATATAATTTTTAGAAAATTTATATTTATATAGTTTAAAATTTAAATTTTCAAAATTTAAAATTTTAAAATTTAAACCTTTAAAATTTAAAATTTTTATGCAAAAAACCTTTATTAACCATTCCTAAGTTGTGTTACATTTCACTAAAACCGAACATATATATATATATATATATATATATATATATATATATATATATATATATATATATTTTTAGTAAAAACTCAATTTGTGACCTGTGTATTTTTATATAAATATTTTAATATAATTTTTAGAAATTTTATATTTATATAGATTAATCTGTATATTTTTTAATATAATTAAATTTCAACATACACAATTTTAGTAATATTTATCTATACATAATTTATCAATAATAATATAAATACACCTATTTGCTCTAATAATAATATAAAATCAATAACGATTATTTATCAGAATGAATTTATCCATAAAAATATAAACTTTAGTATTAAAAAAATAGCTTTTAATTATTATTTGTTGGTTGGGAAATATTGGAGATTAGTAAAAAGAAAAAAAATTAATTCATTGATGGCACCCCTTACGAGTCTACCACAGTAAATGTTTCCTTACATTACAACAAAAAAATATATAAACGTCTAATATAAAAAATCACAATAAAAATCTAGTATGAACCAAAAAATGAGAAAAAAGTCAATGAATTTCGCTATCGTAAACGATCATTCTCAGAATTGAGTTTCTACGTTTGTGTACGAAATATTCCCGGAATTGTGCTTTTGATATGTGATAGTACGTACCACTTTCTAAATGTGTAATTATAGATTTGTTACGTTTATTATCGGTTCTAAAGATATAACAGTTTCGTGGAACGATCGTTAGCCATAATCGCCTAAATTCGGCCTCATAATCCTTCTTAGTAATTCCTGTATAACAATCGATAAAAATTAAACGACACAAGTCTTAAAATAAGACGGTTCCAAGAACGATTGCGGCCATTTTCATAGAACTGACCCACTGAACTATATTGGGACTTCCGACACGGAACGCCACCCTTTTACAATGACCTGTTAATCATTTTACTACCCTTATCCACCGACTTCGAGGCGACAACAATAAGTTATCAACGTTGGACAAAGATTGGAGAATAATAAAATTGCTTCAGAGAAAACCGTACCGCATTATTCGAGTAAATTGTAAAATTGTAATTGTAAATTAAGTAAAAGCAAAGTAATGAACAAAAAGCGTTTATAAATTTTCTAGTTCATGAATATTGTAAATGTAATTCGCGCAACCGGCAGCAGGAAATGAATGGGGCCACGTTCCTGAAAGTCTGCCTTTTAAATTATGTCGCAGATTGTCTGGTTTATTTTTGGGACCGCGTTTCTGGAATATGACCTAACTCTACATCAATGTGCACTTTAGATTTTAGATTGTCACTTCATTAATTTGTCTGGTCTCGCTTCGTTTGGAATTTCGCTTGTTTTCAAGGTTTCCAAAAGCTACTTAGAATTGGAAACAATAGCAGGAAACACCACTTCTGTAACCTTGTGAGTTTTAACACAATACAATTTTTGGTTCGAGTCCAAAACAATGTAACACCCACATCGCTGCGACACGAAAAACTTCCTGAACACGCTCTTCGAATTTGTTAATAAGTTTCGGAAACGTGTGATGAGCATTCGTTAAACGGTAAACCGTGAAAAAAAACACCAGCTCCCGGTGCCCAGTTTTAAAACATGCCACCAACAAGCGTGGTTCCAGGAAGAAAGGAAACGCAACACTTGCAACACTCGAAACGCTAAACCCGAGAACAATGAACGACGGAACAACCGTGTAAAGAGTTTTGCGGAATCGACCGTGTCCGTTGTTTTTATGGTTTTTCGGGAACAATGTGTTTTATGGGTTGTTGGATGTTTTTATTTTAGTCTAGACACGACCATTCTAAAGCCTTTCAACATTAAATTGATGTTATTGTTTCAAATTATATTTCCTGCAGCACAATCCTTAAAAAACAAAAAAAAAAAAACGGTAGTAAATACAACATTGTTGGAAAATATTAAATTTTCAATTTGTTCTGAACATATACCCTGGAGATTCATATGAAATTTTCATCTCTCTCTACCGAATAAGGTTTCCCCTTTCGGACTTGAGCATCCAATTTTATACAACTTATATATTCAATTCCTAATTAAATTTCCTAGAAGTTTCCAACTCGATTTGTTCCTACCTATGTTATGAACATTTTTACCTAAGGAATGTTTATACCAGCAAAATCACAGGAAACTTCTCTTAAATCAATATTACAATTTCAAGAATTTCCACCGACTTGTTTCAATCTCCTCCATTACCTGAACGTCAGAATAAACATTCCGGAAAGGTTATTCCACCCCATTAAAATTCGCAACCGCATGGGGTTGATTTCGACAAGTTTTACTGTTACGAAATGTCGGCGATTAATTTTCGCCGGACAATTAAACGAGCGATAAATTTTACTCATGAATATGAATGTTTGAATTGAATGCGCCGCTTACCGAGAATCCTTCGGGTCGGTTTTAAAAGTTGTGACATGAAGTATCGCTGTGCCAAAAATGGTAAACTTGGAAATGACCGGAGAAATGAATAACGCTGTAGGAATTTGTTAGATAAATATTCTCCTTTATACTTCTTCAATTGTTTTAAAAAAATTATTCAATTTTTAAGAGTAAGACGGTAGGAATTTGTCTAACTGTTCGATACTCTTACATGTATTTAGATCGTAAGCTGTTCTCAACAGTAAAAATATTTAAATTTATTTTCAATACGATTTTTTTTTTATTTTTTTTTTTTTATTAAATTTAAAATTGATTAAATAAACGAGTAAAACTGTAGCAATTCATTGAGAGAAGGAACAATGTTAAATGACTTTTATTATTATTTTACAATTTATTATTGTGAATAGTTCATAACTTTTTACTTTTACTTTATAAACAATCCCCAATAATTAAAATATTCAAAATTTTGTCGAAAATAGTGTCTTCATTATTTAATATGTTTATTAAATAAATGTGTAACGTTGTAGCAAATTGCTCTGAAATGTAATATTATTATACAGCCAGTAGATGCTGGAACACAAATCTGGCGAATACGGTGGATGTAGGAGCAATTCAAAGTTCAATTCATGTAGTTTTGCCATTGTTTTGATTGACTTGTGACACAGTGCGTTGTCCTGATGAAACATTTTTTTTTCTTTGCCATATACGGTCGTTTCTTTGCAATTTCGGCTTTCAAATGCTCCAATAACGTTATATAATATTCACTGTTGATGGTATTTCTCTTATTAAGTCGTCGAATATTACACCATCTACATCCCAAAATACCGAGTGCTTTCGGGCGCTTTGGACGAGGTTCACCAGTTGCTGTCCACTCAGATAACGATAGTTTTGATTCCAGAGTGAAGTTATGGATCCATGTTTCATTCATTGTCACAAATCAAGCAAAAATTCCAGTTTGTTACGTTGAAACCAAACAGTGTTCAGAATCATCAATACGTTCTTGTTTTTGATCAACAGTAAGCAAACGTGGCACCCACTTTGAACAGAGCTTTCTCATAGTCAAATGCTCATGCACTATAAAGTCATCACATTCTTTTGATATCTTTACAATGTGAGCTAACTCACGCAACTTCACTTTTCGATCATTCAAAACGATTTTGTGGATTTCCTGGTGTTACCGCCTCATTTGGACGTCCACTGCGTTCTGCATCATCAGTGACTCTACGACCACGTTTGTAGTCAGAAAACCAACGTTTTATTGTTGTTTCTGATGGGGCGGAGTCTCCATAACACTTTTCAAGCCATTGCTTTGCTTGAACGGTATTTTTTCCCATCAAGAAGCAGTGTAAAATTAAAACTCGAAATCGTTTTTGATTCATTATTTTGAAAATAACAAAAGTAGCGTCACTCTTAGCACAATAACTCACAAACTAATTAATAGAGTATTATGAAATTTTAACAGTTGTCTTTTGAAGGTTAGTACTAACTGAAAAAGAAGTGAATGCACCCCACCCTACATTTCACCCCATGTGTTAAATAACTGAGTAGTATTACAATATTTTTTTAAGGAAGAACTTATTGAAGTGTTTTGCAATTTGTTTTAAAATGTCAAATTAATATTTTGAGATTCTATATTATTATTTTTATTACATTTTTCGATTGTCATGAGTGGTTCATAACTTTTTACATGAGTTGAATAATTTACTAATAGAGCATGAATTATTTTACTGTGTAACATTATTTCTGATTTTGTAAGCTGGATAAAATATTTAAAATATATTATTAACAATAAATTTTTATTAAATAAATGAGCATTGAAGTACTGTAGCAAATTGATGTTGAATAATTTAGTAATACAGATTTACGGATAACAATTTTATTTTATTGTGTAACATTGTTTCTGATTTTGTAATCTGATTAAAATATTTAAAAAATATTAATATTAATAACAGAATTTTTATTAAATAAATATTATTGAAGTAATGTAACAAATTGTTTTGAAATGTAAAATTATGTTAATATTTAATATTAATATTAACTGCTGAGGAATTCCTTAACAAAAGAGAAATTTTTAAAGGATTGTTGTATTATTGTTTTATACTTTGTAAATTATCCTGACATGTATTTTTAATTTTATTACATTTTTCGGTTGTTATGAATGTTTAATAATTTTTTACAAATGCTCAATAATTTAGTAATAGATTTTGTAAACTGTCCTCAACAATTAATATATTTAAAATAAAATTTTTGTTCTGAAATGTTATATTATTATCTTTGTTACAATCTTTTCGATTGTTGTGATTGTTTAATAATGCTAAAGAGAAGTAAAGAAGAAATTTGTTTTATTGTGTAACACAGCAGATCTATCTGCAAAACTATCCCCAACAGCTAAAACTACTAATAATAATGTTAAATATTTCGTAAATTGTTAACAACTTCATATTTTTTATAGATGCTGAATAATTAGTAATACAGATTTACAGATAATAATTTTATTTTATTGTGAAATAAATATTAATAACAGAATATTTATTAAATAAATGAGTACTGAAGTACTGTAGCAAATCGTTATGAAATGTAAAATTATGTTAATGTTTAATAATTTTTTATAACTGCTGAGGAATTACTTAACAAAAGAGAATTTTTTTATTGTCTTGTTGTATTGTTGTTTTAGATTTTGCAAATTATCCTTACATGTATTATTAATTTTATTACATTTTTCAATTGTTTACGAAATATTTAACACAATTATTGGTAGTTTTACCTGTTGGAAATCTGCTGTGTTACATGATGAGACAAATTTCTTCTTTGCGACTCTTTAGCATTGTTATACAATCAAAACAGATACAGATAATAATTTTATTTTATTGTGTAACATTGTTTCTAATTTTGTATAAAAAAATATTGCATTTTGAATTGTCACCGATTCTTTAAAACATCGTAATATTCTTCAACTTTTCCTTTTCGAATAAACGACTCTTAATGTATTTTTTTAGTCATCATTCGCTAATACAAAATTAAACAATGACACCATAATCTTACATAAAAGATCTTACGTCAGTCGCACAGTTATTTACAATCATAAATAATCGTGCGATGAATTGAACAAGTTTCAGGTAATCGGCGTGTGATTAATGCACCGAAACGTCTGGCGGCGAGGTGGTGATACATACGATGGTGGGCGCTATTTCGGGCGTTTCGCGGTACCGACGCCCGAAATAGATTCCGGGGGCTGAAACGGGAAAGGTTGGCGGCACCGGCGAGCGGCGTGCGGCGAGCGGCGTGCGGCGTGCGGCGTGCGGCGAACGGCGAACGGCGAACGGCGAGCGGCGAGCGGCGCGAACACACCTTCCGATTTCCCGAAACCGACCTCGTGTCCCTAACCTTACTCAGAAATCGCGTATAATCTGCAGTTGTGACGTGACCGGCATATCGATCAATGTTCGCATCGTTCTCGTGCCCGATGGTGACGACACCACGCCGCTTCTCTTTTCGCGGAATTTCCATACCGACTCGGATGCAAATCTTTGCTATCATTCGTCAAGGTTTCGCCGTTGCCATTTTCTAACAATAAGTGAGTTATGGATTCGGAAAGCTTTAGAAGATAAAGAAACATACAGATGCCGCCTGTTAATGCGTTCTTATTGACTAACCTATGGATTTTAAGAAAATACTAATCTCCTCAGAAATTGTAAATACCATGCTAAATATTATGATTACTGTTCTTAATTGTTCTATTTAACATGATCAAATACATAGATTTCCAGCCACCAGTTATGGTACCGTAAACATGACACAAATCGCCTGATGTGTTTCCTAAAACTGAGCATTCAGCGTGAAACTTGCGGTTCAATATAAAAAGAAATTTACGAGAAGTAACAAACCACTGTTTGTTAAAGTTTTTGTGACAACCCATAAACAAATTAAAACTTTGATTAACGAAGTGTTTACAAACGTAAATACCTATTTCGTTTACTTGTCTTCCAGGAAATAAAGTCTAGACCAAAACCATCAAAACATATTTTTTTCATCTTCCAGGAAAGTTACAACTAAATCGATAGAGTGTGAGGCGAGGTCGAAAATAAAGTAGTACCAGTACTATTTGTCTCAGACGTTCAGAAGTGTGTTCTTGCATTCAAACTGCAGGATTATTAACACCGTAGAAAGGAATTTAACATTTCATGGTTTATTAAGTAAAAGTATATTCTCGGAACTGTTTAACATACTTATACAGGGTGATGCGAGTCTATTTACATACATGTTTAAGAGCTAAAAATCTAGATGGCCTGGGAATTAGCTAATTATGTTTCGAAAGGTTCGCAGAAAAAATCGTAAAAGTTTACGGCGCTCGCAGGAAAAGTCGTAACATGTAATGAAGTCGTGGATTTTATGACCGCCTTCGAAACTTTTTATCCATCGTTTCCATTATTTTTTTTTTTTTACATTTCAGCACTCGTAAAATATCGCAAATGTGACCGTTCCTAGAATCGTATAATAATTATAATTGATTCACAATAACATTATTATGTGTATAAATAATCGACAGGTGGAGTTGGCAATTAAAAATTTAATGGAAAAGAAACTGTTGTTTGTTGTTTTTTTTTGTTTGTTTTGTAAGAAGAAATTGGTACCACGAAATCATTAAGTGGATACGTAGACCGCTCAGGAGAAATTGCTTCTAGAAATTTCACAAAATGCGCAATTACCCCATTTCGGCGTACTACCTAGGAAATTTACGGACAATTTACTTAAAAAAAAATTGTATTTTCAGTTATGCAATTAAATCCATCTCTAATTAAACAATTAAGGGAGTGTGACTAATGCAAGGCGACAACTTTTAAGAACGGTGCTACTAATTGGAACCGTGCGCTCCTATTAAATGAAATGTATCTTATAATGGACAAAAGCCTGGAAAGTTTGGAGGAGAAATTCTATTCGCGTGCGCAAAAAATCAACACGTGTCTATTGTCGGTGCGCGTTTACATGAGTTTTCCTTGAGTTAATTCGGGAAACATGTGCAACGCGCATTCTTAGAAAAACAACACTATTATTATATTATTGTTAACATTATCTCTATTAATTTTTTCTATGGACGTTCATCACGTATAGAAGCCCAAACACTGTGAATAGCACATATTTTATTCACAAGCACTTTCCAATTTGCGGCGTTAATTAACCATCCTCAACAGGTAGTCGAGCGGATGCCGTAACAGTCTAAAAATAGCCGCTAGACGTGCTAAATCGATGCAGGGGAGATGGGGGATGCTGCGTCTCGTCCAGACTCCGAAAACGGCATAGCCGCCCCAAAATTCCAGGTATCGAGCGGAGCAACGTCACAATTTGTAGACACGCGTTCCTGGAACTTCGAGGGAGCTAAAACGGGCACAAAGAGATGATGAACCGTTCAGATCAACGATGGCACTTATTATTAATAAGTAAATTAAATTATAACAAGCCAAATTTCTCCAAGGAGAATCCGTAATCCGAAATAGACGCGAAAACACTTCTGAGTAGTTTTCATTAAAAATGAATGTTATTTTTAGAGTTTCAACCAAAAATAAACTAGACACATACTCAGTACGCAAACTAAATTATTCATTACACTAATAAATTAGATACTAGAAAATTTGGATTTTAACAAAATTCCCATAAATTATAAAATAGCATGAATAAAATCTGATAAAATTCCATTGTAAAGAAAAACCGGACAAACCCATAAAAGGATTTCAAAATCCAGAAACATTTTACCGAGAAATCGTGCAGAACGTTTCCAGATACGGGGAATCAGATAATTACACGCTAGTTCTAATTTCAGCAAATTATTATGATTATATTAATTATAATAATTAGTACAATTTTTTTATTAGCGGTCGGTTATTTACTTTTTTAATTATTGACTTGCGTTTCCGCGAAGTGTTGCAATTATTAATAATTGACTGGTAACTGTTTATCGGTAATTGATTTTGAAAAGTTTAAAGTAATACCAGTAGTAAGTGATTGCATCTGGTTTAATAATTGGTTCCAGAAATTTTAAAGGTCGAAACAATACCCAAAAGAATATAAACTATTTTTATAAGAGTAATAAAATTTTATTGTTTTCTCTGTAAATATTAACACAGCTTAAATTGCTTTTAAAATTCAAATCAGTGTAAACTTCTATAATTGTTAGAATTATTTTAATAACCAATAAATGTTCTGTTTTTAAATAGATAATAATAATTAATTCATTTATTTTTAACAAATCTAAATTTAAATTTTCGACATTCGACATTCGACAAGATTAATTAAAATTAATGTGTTAACTTGTACTTTTGTTAAAATCATTAATTACCACAATAACAGGAATACACTGGAAGGAGTTCCGAAAAGTTGTAGAAAACGCAAGACAACAGAGCTTTGGAGAGGAAAACAAAAACGCTTGTTGTTTGCAACACTTTTATCAGCCCATCCCGCATAAATCTTAAAACAAACGAACTCAGTGTGTTGATGAGTACCACAAAACGAAGATTAAAAGGAGCTAATCTCTATAGTAGAAAACCAGCAAAGATGTCCTTCACTTCTGCAAACTATAGAGCAGCGAAACTACTGACTGATGGGCAATGGAAAACAATTTTGTTTTCCGATGAATATCAGCTCCAATTATTGAAATCTGATGGCATTTCATAGGTGAGAGGACGAATTAATGAAAGGTATAATCCTAACCACATGTCATGTCTTGGCCAGCACAAAACTCAGACCTCAATCCAGTGGAAAACATTTGAGAAAAAATTGATCAGAAAATCCATGCAAAAAGACTGTAAAATATGAATGAACCCATTAAATATCCATTTTATTGTCAGTTATGCAGTATGTTGGTTAAAAGAATACAGCAATAAAAATGGTTTATTAGTGAGTTTAGTTAGGAATTTATTAATATTTGAAAAATATTCAAAGGTCAAAAGTAGAGCAACTATAAAATAAAACAACATTACGTACATTCAGGTTTTTTTTATTTAGTATCTAGTAGTATATCCATTATTTTTAATAACTTCTAAACAAATTTTCTTCATTGATTTTATAATTTATAATTTTTATTTTTCAATATAATCGTACGAAATTTCTTTCGAGTGATTTTGAACTTCTTCGTAGAGTTCATTCATATTTGACAGTCGATCCATTATCCCATCTGACTTAACTTAGTGGATCCATGCCAAATCCAGAAAAACATCCCCAAACCATAACGCTTCATCCCTCATGATTCACAGAGGGTCTAGTGTACTTGGGATTATAACTTTCATTAATTGGTCCTCTCACTTATGAAATGCCATCAGATTTGAATAATTGGAGCCGACTTTTATCGGAAAACAAAATTATTTTCCATTGCCCACTGCCCAGTTAACATGTTCTCTTGCAAAAAGTAGTCTCGCTGCTCTAGAGTTTGAAGAAATGAAGGGCTTCTTTGCTGTTTTTCTACCATAGAGACCAGGTCCTTTTAGTCTTCGTTTTATGGTACTCACCAACACAATGAATTCCTTTATTTTTTGATTTATACAGGATGCTCTGATAAATTTATTTAAATTTAAATCTACTGAAATTTTACTCTGCTTCTCACCATTCCGGAACTACAATTTGTTGTTTAATTTATGTTGGTAAATGGTCACTTCTAGGCATTTTAGCTTTAAGGAACGATGTCGGAAATAAATTATAAAAACAATTGTATTGAATATAGGATTTGGTTGTTTTACTTATGAACCCTGCCCGAAATAATATATATAAACTAGTAAATAAAGATATTCGTATATAAATTGTGGTACGAAACGTTTAGCCACTTATTAATTATAAAACTAATTTAAATTAAAAAGAATTGTTTTTTTAATAAAATGTTTTTTTAATTTGTTGATCTACATATGAGCGATAGTGTATGTCCTATCGATGAATGGTGTCTTCAGATGTAGAGAACCGTCATCGTATTTCCAGTGGGTACAACAAGGTTCTTATATGATTTTATCCCTGTAGGACGTCTAACATAAGCAGGATCGTTATTTTTAAATAAATTAAATTTATTTAATTTCATTGCCGTCCTGAGCAAATCAAAATCAGAACTTCACATTCTTAGTAAGAGGCAGGGTTTTTGGTCTCATTTCCTATTATAATAATTATAAAAAAACAAAAAGCCTCTAAAATGTTGCTATAATCTTATCCAAAGAAACATGGAAATATGAAAGCAATTTACATAGTACAACTCACATTTTTAATATGTTTTAACAATCTGTTATATATAATATCGTGTTTAATATTAAATGACAAATAATTTCGTAAATCATCGAATGTGCCAATTTATGCCTTCGTTTCCAATTTAAGACATCCGGATAAGTTTTGCGTCACCAGAACCGTGTGATTTGGATCCATCCCTGTTTTCGAAAGTCTCGGAATCCGTACTGAGAAGCCCACGTCATACGTGCAATATTTATAAACACATTTTAAAATTAAGATTGCGCGCGTTATTTTCGCTGTATCGCCTCTAAATTTGCACGTTGTTTACCGTGGAGAAATGCCACGGATTCCATCCAGGCACTACCATTACTTCAAAGCGATTTCGGGGATTCGCAGACCGATACGTAGACAAGTCTCTTTGTGATTTTTTTCAGAACTCTTTTTAAATAAAAATATTTTTTCGTCACCGAATGTTCGACTGAATCACTTGGTTTTATTAATTGGTTTAAGTAAAATCCGTATTTGTGATTTAATATTGTTTCCTTTATTTACGTTATGTCACTGGTAATTGATAAGAAAAGAGTGATGATAATTAATTAAGGTTTTCGTTTAGATAAATGTGATTTTGTGTAAATTCTAAGTGTCAGAAATGATTTACAATCGAAGAGTTGTATTAAGAGCTATAAATAAATTAATCTAAACTAATAGATTTATAATAATTATAGAAATATAATATTATTAAATCTTAAATAACTCAATTTACCTTAAATAGCTCAATTTAGTTTTAATTGATAAATTTTATTATAAATCATTGATTTACTAGTTTTTATACAATATACAATTTTTTCAGTAGTTTATTTATTACTCATATTTTTAATTTTATATATTTGAATACTTTATTGATGTTTCACTTTTGCGATTTTTAAAATTGCTCAATGTTTATTAAATATAGTATATATTAGATTCAGACAATTTTCTGAATGTTTTAGTTTTTATTAATAAAAATTAAAGTAACCTAAATGAAAAAAAAAGAAAAAAAAATTAAATTAATAAAATTACAAATATAAAGTTGTTCTCAATTAAAATTTTTCTTTGAATATGTATTTATTGTGGTATTTTTTACGTCAAGTTTTTGTGACAAATCAATAGATAACAAAAAATGTACGTTTTTATTTGTAGTATGCGTCAATGCACCTAATTGAATTGATAACAGATTGTTTCGTAGTAACCGAAGTAATTGATTAAGTATTATTAAAAATGTGACATTTTCTAACAATATCTTCAATATACAGCTGTTTTTTCTATTATATAAATTTTACCATCAAAGTTATGTTTTCCTATTATTGTAAAATAATTAATATATAGAAGAAATAAGATAAGTGATTATTATTTTAAACAAAATTCAAATATCAATTCAATTAATTTTTAAAATAAATTGTAATAATGTATCTTATTGTATTGTTACTTTTTTATCCTAAGAGTGTAATATTGGAAGGAATCAACGTGTGAGGCGACTGATTCAACATAAAAGGATTTATTACAATCTTGATTATTTGAATTATTCACTGGATTTTAATTTGTATTGATTTTGTTAAAATGTCGTGAAATTTAGAATATAACAATATGTTATAGTTTAAATTTCACTGAAAGTCTCAGCTTTTCGGAAATGAATCTCTTCTACTTCGATAATTTCGGCATTCCTAAAATCTTTATCCAACCCCAAAAGAACAAATTATTTCACCAGATACGTTTCAATTAAACTATTCGACTACATGATAATAAATAAGCAGGATAAAACACCTATAAATCCAGTTACTTCCTTGTTTTCGATTCCTTAGCTTACCTGTTGAATGTTCACATACCTATTGGTAACTACCAACAATAATTTGTCGTCGGTTTTCGGTAGGGCCGATTTTGGGTTGTTGTTGTTTTACGAGTGAATATTGATAAACATCCTTGCAAAGTATAATAAACACGACCGCATTTAATTAAATCAGAACAGTTCCAAGAATAATAGATCGAAATGAGGCGATCTATCATCGTAACAAAGGATCATTTAAATAATTTAATAATTTACGTCTGGCTACCGTTTAGAATCATTTTCATACAATTAATTATTATAATTACATAATGATATCCTGGAAATGGAATATAATGGGAGAACGTAAACATGCATTTTGCAATTCTGTTTGTGGACAGTTATTTAAAATTGTTATGCGTCCTGTGAAATGTTTGTGTTTACTGGTTTCCAGCGAAGTGTGCCAGAAATGTAATTTTATGCAAATGTCCCGTAATAAAATCATTATAAATATTTATGGACTTTAAGAAACAACGTCTTAACTGTATCAACATTGTCATAGGTTCACCTTCATTCAAATCAACTATTCTTGGATACCCATTTTATTTAAAGTATATGTAGATAAAATCGGTGTCATATCATTCGAATAAAGTATCATCCGAGTAAAGGCGAAGTGTACCCGTACGCGCCCGAAGTTCTCGTGTTCCCATTCAAAATTAACGCGCGAAAGGTAGAGCGCCCCGTTATTTAAGGTTTATATTTCGGGAGCCCGGTTGCTAGTAATTAAGTGTTGCCAACTATTAATCATGTGGATTCTAGTCAATAGTAGTTCTGAAATCATTCGTAATGCAACTTGACCTAAATTTAATAAACAAATATAAATAGAGATTAATTTTGACGGTATATATTTAAGGGATTGTAAGTACTACTTTGAACAAACTGTTTGACAATAGTTGTCAATGAATTATATGCGCAACTTAAAATGTTTTTAAGAGCGGCAGTTACTAGAAAAGGAATCGCACTTTGTGCGCTTCCGCCACAAAATCAAATAAACATTCAGTTCGTGCGCAAATTTTTTTGTATGGAACCGGACCGCATTTGAGATCTCATGTATATACGGTCGGCGTCAGATCTGCATCCTTCAAAGGCTATATTCGCTTGCGGCGAGTGTGTTATTGCAACAGATTCGCATCATTAAATTTGACAAATTAAGAATATTGCTTGTTCACGTTATGTATTTTGAATCGAATATTAATATCAAAAACTTTTTTATAGTTACAGTTCTTATTGTTTAATTCGTATAATAATTGTTGTCCTAATTCTAATATATTTATTCTAAAGGTATTTTACTCCATTATCATATTATATGTTGGTAATTAAGAATTATACACTATCATACGATAGTTTTTACCATATCGTATTCGTATTAAAAGTTAAATGTATAATTAAAATAAACAGATAAATTCAAAAATAATAATATATTAAACAAAATAAAATATTAATATTAAATGTGTTTTTGAACAAAATATATTGTAAAATACATATAAATAACAACTTAAATGTAACATAATACAAAATAATTCTATAAATAACAACTAAAATGAAACAATATATATAAATACAAAATTATAAAATATAATTGCTATTGTATTAAAAAGGAGGAATCTTACATTTTAGTGAGGTTGGATGTTGGATTCACTAAATAAAATGTTCCAATAAAAATAAACTATTTTGAATTAAAAAACTACAGTCTCATAAGCCATAGATGTTTTGAAAATATTTTGGAATAAGTAATGTTGATTTTTCATTGGTTTAGTAATATTTTTTTATATTCTTTATTTTATATTGTTTATTTTTGTTCATCAAGATACATGAAATATATTGTAAATTAATTAATGTAATAAATAATTCAAATAGTATATTTGATATATTGTTTAAAAGTTTAAATACCACCCAAAAATTCGTATAATACAGTAATATATATTAAAAATACAATAATGTATACAGTTTAAACTTTTTATTTATGTCATATAGTTTATTGTTAACCAATCACATTTTATCATATAAACAAATATAATAAATACGATACACAATAGTAGTTTTGATTAATCATTAGTACATAATCAAATATAAATAGAAATTAATCTCGATGTCACAGATGTATGTGTTAGGTTAGGTTAGGTTAGGTTAGGTTAGGTTAGGTTAGGTTAGGTTAGGTTAGGTTAGGTTAGGTTAGGTTAGGTTAGGTTAGAATTTGTTGTACAAACATGGTAGAAAATGACCTAAGTTTGACCAGTATTGTTGTTATTAAAGAATATTATGACTTCAAAACTATGTCATGTCATAGATCAAACACTTATTAATGCACACCCAAAATGTGAAATAGATTGATTGCAAGGTTTTTGAGATTTGTGTTAGTAGTTATTAGTTGACATAGTTTTTTTATGTATATAAAATAAAATATTTATTACAATGCTAATTGTAATGGATTAATGGTACAATCCATAATATAAAGAATGTTTCTATCCATAATTAAAAAGGTTAAACTGCTCCGATTTTCCGTTAAAAACAAAGAACATAATCCAAAATGTTCCACATTTTTGGATAATTGTAAAACAGGTAACAAATATCAATTAACTTTTTAATTTAATATATCCTGAATATACGATAATAATAGTCATATATTTTAATTTTATATACGTTTTTTGTATCACATATATTTACAGGCCTGTGTGTAATTTTTAATATTATATTTTAATGTTCGAATTTAAAATGTGGACATAAATAATTGCATAGTTGCATAGTAAACAGAATATTAATTTTGATTAATTTGATAGATTTGAAAATTGATAATATGTGGATATAAATAAGATATAAACAAAATAATAGAGAAAAATTCACAATATTATATAATATAATTATATATTAATAATATAATTATATATATATAATATAATTATATATATATATATATATATATATATATATATATATATATATATATATATATATATAATAAATAAAATTATTCAAAGAAATTGTGACAAAAAATTACTTGGTTACGTTGTGTTGTTATTAACTAATTTGTTTCAAAATTTGAAAAATAAAACACTTGCTATTATAAAGACAAATTTATTTATAAAATATCACAGTTTGTAGATAATGTTTTAAAAGTATTCCAGTTCAATATCTCTTTATTAAAATTATTATTATTATTTAAAAAACTTCATAAACCGTGTCATCAATTTAACGAAGATTCTTCCTTTGTTGACATAAACAATACTTAATTTTTGTTATGTACTCGAAGATGACTATAAGTCCTGTAACAAATGTAAAATCATATACATTCAAATAATTTAATGAATGTAATTAGATTATAAAATTGTTTATCATATCTATTTTAGAAATTAATTTTAGGTTACCTAAATTAATAACCCTGCACCTACTCCAAAACAGATTTATATCTACTTCGCATATTACAAAATACCTACTCATTTCCACCAGAGTTACCAAGATAAATTTGTATATTCTACGGTTTGCTATACTGGAGACGCAGTTTTTAGTCGACAGCCCCGGTCCAAATCCCTCGAGCCGCTGAACGCCCGGAGGCATGGCGCGGTCGGCTTTCGGATGCCTTCGCATTTATTCGTTTGAAGTCGAGATTTAAGCGAACGATATGGACCCGATAAAATCTATTCCGTTTTATTTGCGGTCATTCCTAAACAAAATTTAGACATTGTTTCTAGAAAACTTTTGTATTGAAACCTTATCTAATTTACTACCAAAACAGTTATGGACTAAATAGTATTATTTCGTTTGAAAACATATTTTTTTAAAGTTATTATTTGAAAATTTAATAAATAATATACAGTGCTTTTAAAACTCATTTTTTAAGATACATATCTTCTAATCTTCTATAAAATTTTATCAGTTCTACTATTAAACAATATATTATCGATTTAAATATATTTGTACATTTGTACACAAATAAAAATATTCATTTTATTAATAAATTTCTTCTTATCTGGTGTTTTGCCATAAAATTTAAGACTGGAATAAGCTGTCCTAAGAACCGTTTAATTCAAAGAAATACTATTTTAAGTGGTGTAAATTACCAAATATCAACATTTCAATCGAACATATCAAAATTGTAGTAAATCCCCTCAAATAACTCGTAATGAATCGTCTTAAAATTACATTAAAACAGCAATAAAATTATTTAAAATATTCAATATAATAATCATTTTTAGTCTGAAACATTGTTCGAGTATAAAACAATAAGTTATCAATTCAAATAGCTTGATTTACACGTACTACAAATAATTACGTAATTTTTTTTTACTTTTCGTATTATCCATTGATACTGAAACTTGACGCAAGAAATCCAAATTATTCTAAATCATCTTCAGTTTAAAGGAACATAATGTTTTAAGGAAAATAATAATATTAATAATAAATATATCGAGTAGCAAATGATGTAACATGTAATTATAGTCTGCACTGTCAAAGATTTGATTATTGTTATATTTATGGGACACTTCCTCCATTAAAATACCATTTAAATTACGCCTCCAAAGTTCCAGTTGAGTTTCGTTTCGTCAAAAACTGAGAATTCTTAGATCACCTTCAACACAATGGACATAAATCTAGTTTTATTTTATTTGCGGTTATTCGTAGACGAAAATTAGACATGATTTCAAAGAATTACTTATAATTCAGTTTGCCAAATAACAGAAAATTTTTGTGTATCGAAATGTTTTCCGACGAATTCTTGGCAAATTTTTCCCGTAACTACCACAACCATAAATCATTAATTATAATAGATAATGTCTGTTCACTTGCAATTAAATTCAATGTACTTAGCATGTAATTTGTCATCACCTTTTAATAGAATCTAATTAATAACTCACAAACGGGTGTAAATTCCATAAGGCGAATTAAAATCAACTGACTTTTGATAAGCTTTTAAGTCAATTAATTACTAACAGGTTGTAGGAACTGACTCAATGTTAACACATAGTTTAAACGCATAGACCAGTGTGTCCAAGTTAAATAAATCTTTATACATTTATTGTTTTCGTTAGTTTAAGGGCTGACATGGCCTAACAAAGAAAACACGTTTTTTGTTTGTTCAAGATTAGCTTTATTCATCAACTTAATCTTCATCAAGAGCAACGCAATGATTCCAGCGCTGTTCTGACATTTCAGTACCACTTTTGTAGAACGATTTATCTTTTGCCTCAAAGTAGGCCTCTTCATTCGTGCGGAATATCTTACCGGCGAGCACTTTTTAGCGAACAGCAAATAGTCGCTGGGAGCCAAATCTGGCGAATACGGGGATGTGGTTCAATTGAAATGTAGTTTTGCCATTGTTTTGATTGACTTGTGATACGATGCGTAGTCTTGATGAACTCTTAGCACAATAACTCACAAACTAATTAATAATATATCATGAAATTTTAACAGTTTTCTTTTGAAGGTTAATACTAACTGAAAAAAGTTGAATGGAATAAAACCATTTATGTATTAGACCCGGAACTTTTCAATCCATGTATCAGAATTAAATAAATCGCACGATGAACTTCTGTGAAACAGCCAAACAAACAAACAGAAAACAGAGAAGGTAAATTTTCGTGGAAATTGCCTCATTAATATTTGGTCGACTACCAGCACACACGTACGACAATTTAATACACTAACGATTTTATTGCGTGACCATCAAGAAGACCCGATATCTATTTAATTGATTGTTCCGTTAAAATTTGTTCCGCTCACAATTTTCTTTTTAGTCCTTATTCTTACTTCTTTACAGGAAAAGCAATTAGTTAGTCATGATCTAGTTCGATTAAAACATGTGTGCCCATTCGAGGTGACGCATATGAGACAAACAGGCAACAGGCTGTCTGGTTCAGCATTAGTAATACTAAAACATATTTGCATATTATAAGTAACATAAGTACAAAGTTTCCATCAAAAAGCGTTAACACAATATTGCGGTTTGATGTCGATAAATCATCCATTTTTGGAACGGCATTGGAAACGCTTTATGGAACTATTAGTCAGTGGCTTGTTATATCGGTTCAGTGTAAGCAACGCGGTAATTAGTCAATTAGTTTCTCGGAGAGTGCTTTACAAGAAGATGAATTTCGATTCTTTTTACTCATGTTGAAACTATTGTTCTTAGAACTAAATGCATTTCAATCATTAAAAAGAATATTTTTCCAATTTTAAATTGAATTTTGTGAATTTTGTGTTTCCTGTACATTAATTTTTATCATTTCCAGTACAGTACAGTTTTAAATAAATTGAATTGAGTTGATTACAATTCGTTGAACTCGAGGTTAATTTTTATTTATAAAATTTTGTTTTAGCCATCCTTCAAAAAAAATATATTTGCCAAATTCAAACAAATCACAAATCAAATCTTATTTATTCCGAGAACCGCATCGAGATTGAACATGGACGAACGGGGGGAAAATTCCACGGGCAATGCATAATTAAAATTATAAAATAATTAGGCGGCACGCCATAACCGCAGCAAACCGGTGAAATCATTTCTCGGAAACGCCAGAGAGAATGTCAAACTCGTACTCGTACTCGTACTCGTACGCGATCTATGAATTGTTAAATACACAGTCGGCGAAATTCTTATTGCCTTTTATCGCAATGTGAATGATAAAAAGGAGACGCCGTTCCGTCATCCAATTTATTCCAATTGCTGCTCGTCGTTCATTGAGCACACCGAAATCTTATCCCGCTCGCATCCTTGATTAAACTGATCGGTCGATTCTGCGAAACACCATTGTTTCCGCACTGCTGCCGCATAATTAATTTTTTTTTTTTTTAACGAAAACAAGTTAATTGAGTCAAATGGACAGTTTTCTTGGAATAGATTACATAACTGATGTGTCCTTGTATCGATTGGTTAAGTGTACCTAGTTTAAAATTGAAAAGGTTTCACTTTAGAAAATGGATTAATGAACTCAAGGGTTTCATTCTCCAGGGACGAATTAGATTATTATTTAGAAGCAAAAAGTTTTCTTGGAACTATTACTTTAATTTGCTACGATTTGAAAAGAAAAAAAGACCTCTTTCGTGATCCTAAAAATGCAAAAACATTTATAAAGCTTGAAAGATAATATTTAAATTTGTAAAATAAATCGGGAACTAATAAATATGTCTTCTTCGTATCCATTATCGTATGATAATGGCTAATTTATATTTCTAGCGAAACGTATTTCGTCATTACGTTTTTTAATTTATGTTTATCGAATACGTGAAATGTTCTCATTGTAACTTAAATTATCGGACTAATTCAGTTAAATATGCAAATGCGATTTGTATTCAAAACGCTCGCTCTCATTTGCAACTGACTGACGTTGTTTTATTCTCAAAAGTTTGGCCTTAAGTTTCCTCCTCTTGTTTGGAAGCAATGGAAAAAATGGTTTTAGACGTGCACAGTAATGGAAAAACTTCGATGTGGTTAAGTTACATGACGTCTTTTCGGGTTAGCTCCATTCATACGTTCCGGTGATATTTTTGTTTGAATTATTCAGTTTCATGACGTACATTCAGAACATCATTGGCAAAACGACAATAATCTTGGCATCGTGCGTCAAAACAATATTTTTCTAGTCTAGACGTATCTCGATTGTTATAAATTAGTCTCTAAGTGGTCTAGTCTCCCGAAAATTTCGCCCTGGTTCCATTTTTGGGCTTCCAACTTGATACATTCCTTCCTACATTTTCCATGTGCACATTCTTAATTTGAAATTCAAATGATTCATTCACGTTGCTACGAAAGTTTTGGTCAAATTACATATTCAACAGTTGAACTTGGTTAGGTGAATCGATATTAGGCTAAAATTACGATTCCAGGACTCATAAAAAATGCCATTGACTTGGAATTATGTTTCGGGGAAATGATCGAATTTGTTCTATATTAAAATCAGACCTTTTTAATGTCGTTGTTGCATGTTACAGTCGATTTAATAAAAATATAGGTTTGGTTGTAAATAGATTTCTTAGAATAAATACTATTGTAAACAAATCAATATGTCGACAAAGAACGTTTATATAAATATATAGATTATTTTTTTATTACTTTTACTAGAACTGCACGTTACGGTTTTATGGAAGGCTTTCTAAATAAACAGACACTTTCGATCCATAATTATAATTAATTTAAATGAATTTTGAGAGAGACATCATGCATGACAGAGACAGTAAAAGATTGCCATTACTAAGCAAATTTGCAGACTGCAATGTTTAAATGTTTTTTTTTTCAACTGAATTGTACTAAAATTATTTTTTAAACAGTCTGTATTTATATATATATATATATATATATATATATATATATATATATATATATATATTTATATATATTTATATTTCAGTCACTGGAATTATTTTTTTAAATTCTTTTAGAACGTTGATTTTTTAGTTTTCTCTTCTTCAAAAATAAAAACATATAAACGACTTTTTCTATTTTTCTTGTTTCATTAACTAAAATCCTTTACTAGAACTACACGTTATGGTTTTATGGAAGACTTTCTAAATAAAGAGACACTTTCAATCTATAATAATAATTAATTTAAATGTTTTTTTTTCAACTGAATTAATTTTTTAAATTCTTTTAGAACGTTGATTTTTTACAGTTTTCTTTTTTCATAAATAAAAACATATAAACGACTTTCTATTTTTATTGTTTCATTAACTAAAACCCTTCACTTTTACTTATATTGTTGTTTTTTTAAGAAAATAAAATTTTTTAAATATGTACAGTGGTTGCTTTAAGTTCTACTTATCTTAAAGCTTTAACAAAATAATGTGTGCTGTGACGTCATACAAATAGCACACATTAAAAAAATATACATTTAGTAAATAATTTATGCATAACTTGGGTACCTTTTGTTCGTTATAACCGCGAATAAACGGCAAGGCATACACTCAACGAGATATTCGCAAAGGTCGTTAGCAACACGAAATGGTCCATGTTATCAATAGTTTTCTGGAATGGTACTATAACATGCCAAGACAAGAAATCCCAAAACCATAACGTTTCCTCTACTGTGTGTACCATCTGATCCTATTCTATTGAACTTGAATTAATCACTCCAAAGTATTTTTCGACAAAATTCTGGAGAGTAATTATTTAATTTCTGGCTTTTTTCTGGAATTAATTTTTTTTCTTCCCACTGAAAGTGTGTTTTATTCAATAAAACAATATAAATTCTACTAAGAATATATTCTTACTATTAAGACCATTGTTTTTGAGATATGTGACAAAAAAGCAAAGTTCATGTATAATATATATAATATTTAATTTGTCTTTCGTTATTTGAACAGGTTCATCAAACAAATGTTTTATTTTCTACATTGTTCCTAAAATTTATAAGAATTTACATGAAATTTCAATGTTCATTTGCCATCAATTTATGCAAAACATAAAAACACATTCTCCGTACAAGTTTATGAGTGTACTTGAGTTTTAATTATATTTACAATAATCATCTTATCTCCGCTTTACTACTAATTTGTAACTACTAGAACATCTAAACAAATATTTTCCCTCTTCTTATCATCAACCAACTGTCACTGTCATAATAAACGAATAAAAACACCTCAAGAAAAGACTAACGTCGATGCAAAAAAAAAAACTATTTAAACAATTCCGAATAAAATTTGATCGTGCGAGAGTGCATGGAATGCGTTCCGGGAATCTCGTTTCGTGTACCGAAGTGGGGCGCGATAGCTTTCTAAATAAAATCGGGTTGCAAAACGGCGGGTACGACGCGATGCGTACGCAACGCCACGCGAAAATGGAAATCAAAAACACGACCGGCTGATAGATTAATCGCGGTACTACCGAGAAGCCAGGTGAAACTGACTTCGGACGAATGAAAGTTCAGATGCATTCAAAATGTTGGCCGTTTTTAGAAGCGGTACTACACTCAGCGGTAACCAAACATGTTTTGGTTCCATTTCGTTCCGTTCAATGTGTTTTTCGTAATTTTGTTAAAATATTGGGATGCGAAATTTTTAAAAATTATCAAGCTGTTAAATTTACACTTGATAATTACAATAAATACAAAATGTGACGTATCAGTACTAATTGTAAACTTTCTAGATAACTGATTTCCTTCGAATATGAATCAGTGTTGGCTAAAAAAAATTATTAAAATGTGATAAAAGATAACAAAGATAATGAGTACTTGAAATATTTGAATATTGCTATTCCAGGATTTTTGTTATTAAGTTTACTTCCGTTTTATCTTATCTTATGAAATTCGTTGGCAAGTTTTTCTGAGAGTAATGCTACTTCATGGAAACCATCAGCAAATCATTTTCGTAATGAGTTATGGAAATTGATAACGATTGTCTTATTAGTAAACGGATTATTATTTGTCTAAAGAGATAAGAAAAATAGTGAAATTACTATTTCTCTTCAATATTAATAAAAAAATACTAATATGATTATACTGAGATTTATTTTTTTATTGAGTTTTCAACTAAAATGAATATGGTTCAATGGTTTAATAGCAATTGTTGACAAATTCATGAACCTAAACATTTACCATATTATTAAGTCGGCAATAAATTCTTTATTTCGAAAAATGAACATTTTTGCAACATTTTATCTCATTTATATTTACAAATCAATAAACAAATAATTTTGTCTTAATTCTAAAAATAATTATATTTACCAATTATATTATATGATATAAAAATACAGAATTTCTTATCTGTACTTAGTTATCTGTACAATTTTAAGGATATCAGAAAATGTCTTGTATAAATTGTACCTACCTAATAATACATAATAATTTTATAGCATATGTCATTTTATACCTGAATAAATTTATATTCAAAACTTGTAACCTTATAATTTAGTATTGTAAGGAAGTACAATTAATAAACAAACTGTATGCCATATATTTCCGACAATTTCCGTGTTAGAACTTTGATAAAAATTTTACTATTTTTTCAGATATGTTCCAAAGCTGTTAAAACTAAAGTTTCTCATAAAAATAGAAATGCACTAAATGGTACAATATTATTTCATATTATTCATAAATACCATTTACAACACATTTTAACCTTATTAATATTTTTATTAATTTCACTCATGCAAAATTTGTTTAACAATAAAAAATTCTATTATTATTGCATTCGAAATAATTCTAGAAAAATATAATGTAATATAAACGAATTAAAAGAAAAGGAAGTGACAAGTAGTAATGAAATAAAAGATGAGAAAGAAAAGTCTGTTGAAGAGGATATTAAAATAAAAGAAGAAATAATACTACTAAAGAAAAAATAGGAGCCAAAAAATTAAAAGAAACCAAAGAAAAAGTCAAACAAAATGAGGAATTATTAGAAACCAAACAAACATTGGAAGGCACTAAGGATGAATTAAAATATAAGGAAGAAATAATAGACACCAAAGAAGTGAAAGTACAAGAAGAATCATAGAAAAAATATTAGAAACCAAAGAAGATGAAGGACAGGATCCGGAAAAGAAAGAAAAGGTTAGTGATAAAATAAAAGATGGTCATATTGAAAAGGCTGTTGAAAAAGAAATTGAAAGAAAAGAATCATTTTAATCTTATTATTATTTTTATTATTTTTACTCATGCAAAAATTGTTTAATAATAAAAAATTCTATTATGAATATTGTATTCGAGATAATTCTAAAAAAATACGATGTAACACAAACGAGTTAAAAGAAAAGGAAGAGACAAGTAGTAATGAAATAAAGGATGAGAAAGAAAACTCTATTGAAGAGAATATTAAAATAAAATAAAAAATAATACATACTAAAGAAAAAATAGAAGAAGCCAAAAAATTAAAGGAAACCAAACAAGCACTGGAAGACACTAAAGATGAATTAAAAAAGAAGAAGTGACAGTCCAAGAAAAATTAACAGTCACAGAAAATATATTAGATACCAAAAAAGATGAAGGACAGGATCTTGAAAAGAAAAAAAAAGTATAGTGATAAAATAAAAGATGGAAGTCATATTGAAAAATTGTTGAAGAAGAAATTGAAAGAAAAAAATCAGACACCAAAGAAGCATGATTTTTGCCTTACACATAATACATGTATAAATACTAAAAATGTTTTTGTTAGAAATGCATGATAATTCGGAAATGCTAAATGTCTTATTTAAATTATTATGAGATATAATTGTGTATTTGGTAAGAAAGCTCTCTTTGTTTTGAAACAATGGACAGTTTTACAGTACAGGATTTTGTAATACTGATTTATTCAAATACATTTGACATAATTGTGAAATTGCTTATTTGGTAGTTTTTTAAGTAACTCTACAATTTTGAATTGTTTACGAAATTATACTCATTCAGTTTGATTAAAAAATAGTAATGATATACTTGGTAATATAGTATAAGTATAGTAATGGTTTAATAGTAAGTAGCAGAATCCTCTCAGTTATCAATCCAATCAGCCCAAGCCAATTGATTAAAGCATCTTCCATTCAAAGCCGTCCCGAACACGTGACCCAAAAACCCGTCCAGACACAATTGATCCCGAAACCCGGTCGGGGGCCCGTACATTTTTAGAACCGCTGCACCGTGGGTCTCACCCCCGGGCTAAATATACTCATACATATTCCGCTTCCACGAAACCACGATTCCCAGTACACACTCCCCCACCATCGTCCGCTTACGCCGTGTGTGCGTTCTCGGAACCGCTCCGTCTCGCTCCTGTCCGCTATCTGTCTGACGGGTGCGACGGAGACACAACGACCGCCATCTTGTCTCTCGCTCTGCGCCGTGCACTTGGAAGTTCCAAGTTGGAACGGCACGGCGATTCGGAGGCGCACTCGGCCAGAGACTGTTGCGCTAGATGGTTGCACTGAGGTTCGGTTAGAGCTCGTAATTTTTGTTTGTGTGCTACACCCCTGGATTATGTGCCCGTAAGTCGTCCGAGTGAATTGTGCAGGAAGTGTGCCTTTACGATTGTTTATTAGGATTAATGTGCTACCCGTTTCACATTCGGATTTACCATGGATGTAATGTACAGGTGAGCGTTTGTTGTTGTACCAACGGATGTCCTATTAATAACTTCTAAGAATCATCATTATAAATCGGACCGCTATTATTTAAAACTCGACAGATAAATCAGCATATTGTCTAATAATAATAATAATAATAATAATAATAATAATAATAATACCAAGAACAGATAATTGCTTCTAATTAAAACACACACACACACACACACATACACACATATATTCAGGGTCGTTTACATTTCCACATACGGTTTCTTCGGAATTTTGTAGGTTAGGTGTCGCGTTGCTCACGTAAAGGAGTCAAGATTTCGTTCCCGGAACGTTAACAACAAATGGTACTACCAAGAAATTGTGCAGAAACGGGTTTTCGACGTTCGTTTCTTTCATTTTTTAGTAACGTTGCATCGAATTTTCGAAAAGGGTTATGTATGGAAAAATGTACCGTGTATGTGTCAAATGGGGTTATGAACTCCAAACATTTTATTAAACGATTTATTTAAATTTCCATAGTTTCTTTTATCGTTTGCGTGAAATCTTATTTTTATCTGAATTATTATAATTAATGCTTACTTAGAATTTTTTTATCGAGATACGCGATTTGATTGTCATTTACTGGGAATTATATTGTTTTTTGTGTCATAAATTATTTAAAATGTAACGTTTTATTTTTCGGTTGTTTACACTAAAAGTTTTGATGTTAAATATTTGTTAAATAACTGGAAGTAATCATTGTTTATTTATTTCCTAAAATTCATTTATTTCATTCATTAATTATTAATTAAATATGTGATAAAATTGTTAATATTTCAAATTTATTCTTTTCTGTCGACTTTATAATGAAAAGAACAATAGGACGTTCTAATAAAAAATTGAAATTTATCTCAAATTGTTTTAAAACCAAAAAAATGTTTTGGATGGTTTTAAATTGAAAATAATGATTTTAGTTTTAGTTTAATCTAATGAGAAATTTCGTAATATGTTTTAATTATCTTATTTAATTGCATTACATTTATAACTTTTTTCTTGTATAAAACTAAAGTAGATATATCTTTTTGAAGCTTAAGTTTAAGTAAATGTTAAAGTTTTAAAAATTACGTTTTTTATATTTTGTGCTTATTGTATTTAGTTGGGATCTTTACATTTACTAATATGATACAAATACACACACTCTTGTTTAAAGCTAAATTGAAACATTTAAATTTCTCAAAATTTTATAAAAAAATATAAAATTTCGTTAATTTTTATGTTTATTTATGTTTAAGGACAGTTTTTGAAATAAAGAACATGATTTTTAGAGATTTTTATTATTGTATAATGTAACTAAATCAATAATAAATTTAGTAAAACGCGATTTAAAATAAGACAATTCAATTTAAAATTTTACATGTTCATTGCTTTACGTTGACGTTTAAAATATAAAACAATAGAACACGGCAATAAAAAATTACGATTTTTTAAAACAATGAATTTTACATATATGCAAAAGTCGAAACATTCCATTCTAACAATTCTTGCGACACCATTTTCTCGGTAAACTGGAACAAATACTGTACGCAACTTTCACCGAAAACAAAAATGGATACATTGTTTTAAATCAGAAAGAAATTGTTAATTGTTAAACAATCGTTTCCGAAAACAACCATTGTAAAGTTATTAATTGTATTCATTCGGGGAAATGCATCGATAATGTTTATTTTAATTGAGAAACTTATTTATATAACACGCTATATTTACATTACATAGTTGAAACAATGTCAGTGGGAATTTTTTTAGGAGATTTTCGATTCCGAACGCGACGCGATTTCCGGACGAAACGGAAACACGAAATGTCGATGAACCGAAATTCGAATAAACAAATATTAAATTTATTCTTGTGTTAATTTTATAAATAGACTGTAACTTTTTTATTTTTTAACAGAATTGAGTAATGTGATTCGAATTCCTTGAAAACTGTGTTTTAACTGACATGAATTAATTTTTAATTCAAGGAAACTATCTAAATACGAATGTCACATTCCTTCAATTTAATTTTTGATAAGTCCGATTGTTTTTATCGTTTTTTAAAAACACAATTGAAATTTGACGCTGGGAAATATCACGAATCTGACTAAATTCAATGTTTGATTGACTGATTAAAACAAATATTAAGTTGAAAACAATGCTCAAGATAATTGAAAGGTTTGCGATGAGAACGAAAAGTGTTATTGTTTTAAAGGGAAAAAATAAAAGTTATTTAAATTTATTTATCAAATAGAAAATAATGCATTTATTTCTACGAAAAATTCTTTATGTAAAATAAAAAACCTTTTAAAGTTTTAAATGTGTTTTTACTAGTACACCTTAAAAAACGGAAAATTTTATTTAATATATATATAATACATAAGCATTTATTATAATTTTTAAAATGGAAAATCAAGAAAGTTTAAAACTTTAAAATACTTGTCATCCGTCATTCCCAAAATCTGATCGAACGAGAACCGTAGGTAATTTATTCGGTCCGAATTCCGCAAATAAAAAAAAGAGATGCAAAAATAAAAATGAAAAGGAACGAAAACCATTCGACGACCACGTGTGCCCGAACCGATCCTTTTGTGTCGGTACCATCGCCCGCTGCGTCTCTCGGAACTCTCTTCTCGGTACGATCGGCTTCGAGAGAACGTTGTGGTACGTGGAACCGGTGCGGTTCCGCGAACCGGGCCGCAATCAGCCTTCCCGGAATCCGTTGCCTCTTTGTCTCGTTTTGTTCCCTCGCAAGGAGTCGAACGTGCGAGGGGGGCACACCACCTGCCCCGTCCGCTACCGGGAAGCGGGAACCCTTCGGATCGGTCGGCAGGCAGGTACGAGAGCTGTGAGAAATGGCGACTCGAAATAATCGAGTGCGGAACGGCCTCCTTCTCGGTAGAGTGGTGGTACTTGGAAATTGGGACTGTTCTGCCTAGCCGTGGCCATGGTTTCACGGAGTTTTGTGGGTGGAATTCAGATTATTTGTTAATGCACAAATTCAGCAAATACATCAAATAAATTTCTCAATATTTCTGTTTTTTATTGTCTTTTATTGTGTATTATTTTTCACATGGCACACAAATTCAATAAAAAACTGTGCTATAAAATTATATTGTATAATGTACAAAAAAAAAAGCCACAGAAATTCAAACTACCATAAAACTAATGATGAAAACATTTAGATTTTTTTTTAAAATTAAATGAAAAATGATTTTAACGATAAATCATTTTCCAGAACGAATTAAAATTCCATTTCTACGTATTTCCACGTCAATATGTATTGAAACTAGATAGACATGAGTAAAAAAAACATTCATATAATTGTATAACTCGATTTAAATCAATCATTGAAAAAAAAACTATTCAATTTCGTCACATAGTTAACTGTTATCTAACTCCTGAAATATTTATGGACATTTTTTTACAACAAATTAATTCTCAATTAACGTACAAGCAAAAGTCAACAATGAATGAATCTTTGAATATGTTAAGTTTTTTAATTATCCTATTGATAAGGATTGATCGAATTTTGTTTTGTTTTGTCACAGATTTTCTAATAATTATTTAGGGAATCGCTATTTGTTGCTTGATTAAATTAACCGTTCAGATTTAAAAGAGTCTTTGATTCGCGATTCACGGAACAGTTAACCAGTTCAGATCAAGGTTCCACGATCCGTAATTTATTCTTGTCTGTTAGTCATGGTTTTAAATATGTCAGGTAAATATTTTTACGTTTGAAGAAAGTTATATTACATCATTTTTGTGTCGGAATTTCCTAAATTCATCAATAATCCCAATGAATACATAGATACAACATATTTATGAAAGATAAATATACATATATGTTACATGATCAAGTACAATGATCCGATCCGAAGACACGTGTAGATTGTAACTTATTTAGTTTATCTAAGACTCACAAAGCGTTTATTGAAATCGATTTATCTTTCTGAAATTCAGTGTTGTTGTGAACAAACAAAAATAGTCTAAACATAGATAGAATCTGAAAATAAAATAGATTTATTTGACATAATTTGTATTGTTTCAGACCGACGTGTTGACAATTGGGCATGGCATTAGCGTGCAATGTTAGGCTGTAGCGCGACATGTCCCAACTGCAGGCACGAGTTCACGTGCTGCACCGCCGCCCCGATGGCTCCCGCCTGCTGCAGTGTGCGCCGCTCCATGCAGGCGCTGAGCGGCGGCGGCCTGGTCGCCTCCACGCCCCAGACCAGTCTGATGCGCACGCCCTTGCCCGATCTGCTGGCGCCTCGTGCGAGCACAGGTGGAGGCGGCGGCGGCGGTTGTGCCTCGCCCCAAGTGTCGCCCAGCGCACCGCTCGCCTTCGTCATACCGTCGTTTGCGACGCCCCTGCAGCTGGCTCCGCCGCCCGCAGACTCCAAACCGGAGACGGAACTGCAAAAGTTACGCGATACGGTTTCGGCGTTACGCCTTTCAGGATTCTACTACGAGGGCATCAGCTACGAGCAGGCAAACGATCTGTTGAAGGACAGTAAAATCGGCACGTTCCTGGTGCGTAACTCGTCGGATCCGCGATTCCTGTTCTCGTTGAGTGTGCAGACGGAGCGCGGCCCCACGTCGGTCCGCCTGTTCTACATCAACGGCTACTTCAGGCTGGACGCGCAGCAGCACCTGCAATCGGCCATGCCGATGTTCCCCAGCGTGATCGAGCTGGTGCAGCACTACGTGAACCAGAGCAAGGCGAACAACGCCGCCCAGGTGTGGGTGGATCCACAAGGCAAGTGGTACTCCAGCATACTGTTGGAGCGGCCGCTTAGGAAGAAGGAGCCCGGCTCGCTGAAACATTTGGCTAGGGTGGCGATACACAAGGCCCTGGAGGCGTCCATCAAACCCAGGCTGTCCATATTGCCCGCCCCCCACACTCAGTTGGACTTGCCAAAGAGTCTAACCAATTACCTGTCGGAGTATCCGTATTCCTTATAGCCTTAGTTCATGTTGTGCTACCAAAGACTAGTATCAGTACCATATACATACTGATCATCAGGGAACACCAATATAGTATTCTAAAAACTGTTTAGATAGGATTTTCAAATTATTAACTAATTACCAGATGTTGTTGTAGTGGATAACTGGTGCTACTGAAAGAAACGGCCAGTTATCTGAGTAAGCCACATTGGCTTTTGTAAATAATTTATTATTTTTATTTTTTATACCTATATTTATTGTACATTTGCCAGATACGTATTTAGTTCTAATTGCACCTTCCTCATTTTATTTATTATATCATTTCATCTCAAACTCTGTAATCTTTAGTACTAGTACGGTTTTAATCCGAAAGATTCGTTTACTCATCTTTCTCTGTTGTAATATTGTTTTAACGGAAATTCTAGTCTGATATAATATTGTATTTTTGTAATTCTATTTTATTATTAGTTGTACATAAAACTGGACTTGATCCGGAACCCATTGTTGAGATTAACGAAACGCTGCGAAATTATATGGAGAAAGTCGACAATTATTAACGAATGTCTGATGAGAATGTTTTTGAATGATCTAGAAAAAATGTATTTATTTCCCTAGTAAAATATTAAATTATTTATTATTTTCAAACAAAATATTTGTTTTATTTACATCCTATGTTACATAAATATTGGTCAAAGAACTCTTAATTCTGTCACCATTTTCTGCAATTATGTACGAGCCAATAACATATTGCAACACATAATTATTGTAGTATTATTTATGATTCTATAAATGGTTCTGATTAATATAAATAATTATACGATATCTATAAAGTTGAATGCAATTATGGCTTATCTGCGTCTGCTATTATTGTTACTTCCATGTTTTGCTTTCGACACGTTCTCAAAATCTGTACTCATCAATTTATTTATATTATGAAACTTATCTGTGTCGCTAATTATGTGATTGATCCGACAATTCGATGCGCAACAGTCTTGTCTTTGTTGCAAAACTAGAAACTATGAAATTAAACTATAATTAAATGACAACATAAGAAATCAATTTAATGATTGGCCATTATCAAAATGATTTATGCATATCAGTGAAATTCTAAGTAATCATAGTTAAATAGTTTTGATAAATTTGTAACAAAATTTTTGGAAGTGATAACGAGTTATCAACAGATTTTTAGAAACGAGTTTCACAAGCGGATTATGTGGTATATGTAAATGGATATGGCTTAGATTAGATTGTGCTTTATTATTTAGTCTTACCTAGAAAATTCAATTTCAAATTCACTGAATTAGAAGCTTTACTATTTATTACTATACTATAAAAAGTGTCATTAAAACAACGTTAATAGTTTTAATGTTATTAATTTAAATTTATTAAATTATTTAAAATAATGAAAATGCATTTAAGAGAGAAATGGAATAGTAATACAATTGTAATTGTTCATATAAATTTAAAAATTGAAACTACCATAAAACTAATGTAAAAAGCATTT
This sequence comes from Aethina tumida, assembly GCF_024364675.1. NCBI lineage: Eukaryota > Metazoa > Arthropoda > Insecta > Coleoptera > Nitidulidae > Aethina > Aethina tumida. Next base: position 79,014,843 of record NC_065435.1, read on the forward strand.
TGATTTAAAAAAACTTAAATGAAAAATGATTTCAATGATAAATCATTTTACAGAACGAATTAAAATTCCATTTTTACGTATTTCCACGTCAAACTTATGTGGCTTAGATTAGATTGTGCATTATTATTTAGTTTTGGAATTCAATTTCAAATTCATTGAATTAAAAGCTTTAATTAAGAAAAAACTTTACTATTTATTACTGCACTACAAAAAGTATCAATAAAACAACGTTAACAATAGTTAAAATTTTAATAGTATTTTAATTTTTTAAAATAATGAAAAATGCATTTAAGAGAGAGGTAGCCGTTGTTCTTTGGCCCACTTCCTAATAATCCTAGCAATTTGCTCGCTTTGTGTAGAAGAACTTGTCCTTAACATCTGCAAAACCTCTCCTAAATTATCAACCGGCAATTTCTTCGCAATAACACCTTGAAATACCCCAACAATAGCACCACGTTTCCCCTCCCAAAATTCCGGATTGGGCTCCAAACGATCTAGCATATCGAAGGCTTTGGCTGCATACCAAAATTCTCCGATCCTGTAACAATCGTTCGCGATTAACAACAACAAGTTAAAACCCTCTGTACTATTTTCCATTTTTAAGTACAACTCCCACGCTAACTGCGGCTTGCGATTCATAACATAGCACCTCGACAAGTTCGAGACATAAATATAATCTTCTTTTATCTTATTGTCTTTTATTAGCAAGAATATTTCTTCAGCTTCTTTGTATTGATTACAAGCAGTTTTGGCCTGGGCAAAATTGAAATTGAAAGTATCGTCGGAATGTAGGTAGCTCTTAATAGATGTTAGATAAACCAAAACTTCCTCGAAACTTCCAGAGAGAAAGTACGCAGCTGCCATACACTGCCTGCCATGGATTGTATCGCATTCACTCGCTGAACTTCCAACCAAATGGAAACATTCCTCCGCTGCCTTAATATGCACATGCTGTAATAATTTCAATAAAATTATTCAATCAGAAAAAAAATTATTGAGGACACACCGAGTTTAAATCTTGCCCCAACGCTGCATTCACCACACCTTTAAGTATGTATTCTTGAGGCACGGAAGGTTGAAGATCCTTTAAAAGTTCGTAGGCTTCTTTAGTGTCGTCGTTTCTTAAATAGTGTATCACTAAATTGAGTCTTGCCTCTGGTACAACATCAACCAGTGCGGGAAATATCTAAAGCGAACCAAACGGACGATAAATATCTATCTATCTATCTGTTATAGGTTTTTCTTATTTGTACCTGCATTGCACCTTCGCCATCGCGAAACACCACTAGATTATGCTTGATGAGATCGTATCCGAAACCAGCGTTGGCGCATTGTTCGACAATTGTTCTAATTTCAGTTTCAGCGGTCGAACCATTATACAGACGAAACGAGTTACACGCTTTCAAATTGATCGCTATGACCGAATCTGGAAACTGACCCAAATATAAGCCTAAAACTTCTTGAGAGACATCATAATAATCCAGTTTATAGTAACACAAAGCTACGTAGACGTTCAACGCGAGATTTTCTCTGTTTTGCAACAATAGCCTTTTGTAGATGTCTATTGCTTCTTGGTAATGCGCTCGTAAATAATGTATGGCTGCTAAACTCAATTGGTCTTCCACAACGTCCTGTAACTGTTGGTGATATTCCATAAGGGTCACTTCGTCTCTTAATTTGTGTGATAAATGGAAATTTAGTCTCACTTTTAGTCCATTTGTTGGAGCTTCCTGTAATATTTCTTTGGACTCGTGGTACATTCCTGAAAATTTATTGTGCCTAATTGTGGTTTAACAAATGAAAAATTGTGTTGTTTACCTAAGTAAAAGTAGCAACAGGCTATGTTAACTGCTATATTATCGAGATCTGTATGCTGTTGATAGAGTTTTTCATATAATGATAATGATTTTTTGTAATCGCCTTTATGGAAAGCACAGTAAGCCATCCAAAGATCCGTTAAGGTATTTTGGTCTTTAAACTAAAATAAATAAAAAATAATGAAACAATAAACTAAAATAAATAATAAATAATGAAAATTTACCTCAAGTAGTGTAATTGCTCCTGTATAATCCCGTTTAAATAAATACTCCTCAAATTGGGAGTTGTTGTTCTCCATCGCATTTCGGCTTCTAGTTTTCACTGAATCATTTCCTGAACCTAAAGCGGGTTTTGATCTGCTGAGAATCTGTGAAATTTCTATTATTTATTTTGTGTTACATATTTTTTATTGTTTTTTACCATTTTTTAAAGTGGCTGGGAAAACACAATTAGACAAGTTACGTTGTGTACACTTGTTTCAAATTTGTTGCTTAGCAACCCCAAATAAACTATAAATCTGATAAATTTTGATTATTATGGATATCAATTTGATTTTATTAAATTTGCCAAATTGTAAAATGTATTATTAAAACTGAAAAGTTAACTAATAAAAAAAATATTATATGCGTAATTGAAGTATGCAACTAAACTACACCTGTCGTGGAATCCGTGTTGCATACAGTGTAGTCAGAAAACTTTCTGGGATCTAAAACGAATTTCGAGTGTTCGTCTGCGTTTACTACGTTCGGCACATATCGGTTTCTGAATTAAAACGGAACTGTTATGACTCCGCATTCAGTTTTTTAGTATCCAACAATGTTGAAGATTCGTTCTGAGTTTCATATATTCAAGTATGAGTAATGATATAAGAAAAAGACGAAATAGTTGTTTACTTCGCGTCTAATAAAACAGGGCACTTGCGTCCTGATTCAAAAAACGAACCGTGCCGAGTGCAAAGGTGCCGAATTTGTACAACGAAAATAACCAGTTTACAGAAAATCGGTTTCCTGAATGGCCAACCTGGTTGCATATACATATTCCAATTGATATTAAATTTTCTAGGTTATAGTGATCATTTTGCGGTTTTTGTTATTGTTGCGTCGTCACATTTGAAAAACATGTTAGAAAACGTGAAGCACATCGTATTGGTTCTCTCTGGGAAAGGGGGTGTTGGAAAGTCCACTGTCAGCACCCAATTGGCTTTAACATTTAAGGAAAAAGGCTACAAAGTAAAATTTCACAACCCGACAATAACAAAATTTATTGCAATTATCGTTTCAGGTAGGCTTACTTGATGTTGATTTATGTGGCCCAAGTGTTCCTTATTTGCTACAATTGGAAGGGCAGGATGTCCATCAATCGGATGGGGGGTAATGAAAAGTTGATCATTAAAATGCTTGTTTTTATTAATTTACTTGTTTAGGTGGGTGCCAGTTTATGCAGATCAAGAACAGAAACTTGCAGTCATGTCTATAGGCTTCCTGTTGGGAAACAGAGATAGTGCTGTAGTTTGGCGGGGACCAAAGAAAACTGCAATGGTCAAACAGTTTCTAACTGATGTTTGTTGGGGTGAATTGGATTACCTCATTATTGACACACCTCCAGGTATATGGCTAATGTTTTAGTTGATTGGACTGATTTATTCATTTCACTTTTAGGTACGTCTGATGAGCATATAACTATAATGGAAAATCTTAAAAGTGTTAAGTGTGATGGCGCTATCATAGTAACAACTCCCCAACAAGTTTCTATTGAAGATGTCAGGAAAGAAATTACATTTTGTAAAAAGACTGGCATTCCAATTTTAGGACTCATTGAAAATATGAGTGGGTATGTAGTTGGTTATTAAACTATCATAATTTTAATTAATAATGAATATTTTGTTATAGTTATGTTTGTCAACATTGTACAGAATGCACAAATATATTCAGCAAAGGTGGAGGTGAAGCTTTGGCTAAACTGGCACAGATAGATGTTTTGGGTACACTTCCAATTGATCCAAGAGTTGGACAACTTTTAGGCAAGGCGTGTGTTAAAGAACTACCTGAGTCTCCATCAGCTAAAGTGTTCAGTCATGTTGTTGAGCAAATTGCTGCCAAATAATTGTATACTTTCAGTTGATTTAATTGTTGAAATTGTATTTTTCTATGTGTTTGTTATTTAATAAATAAATTGATTTATGACGTTTTACTTTAAATAAAGGATTCAGTGATTCAGTACTGTAATTTAAACTAATTAAAAGTTGTTTAAAAATTGTTAAATAGTGATTTAAGGAATTTAAAAAATGTGATTCACATTACATATTTTCAAGAAAAACAAATGCATATATTTATGGCTTACTTTAAATTTAGTCTTGACTTAATTTTTTACTGATAAAACTAGAATAAATATTTTCCTTGTATAAAAAAGTTGAATATCAAATAAATAGATAAGATTAACGGTTAATCTACTTTAGTTGATACCGACCGAAATATGTATGCAATTTGATATATCCGATTTTTTATTCAATTACAATTAGTATAAATAATTGCGAATCGGTGCACAAGGTACGAATTAATTATATTTTTAATTTTTTACATTAATTCTGTTTTTTCAGATGAGTTTCTTTAAAAGAAAGCCAGTGATAATCGACGCAGGTTCGGGTTATTGTAGAGCCGGATACGCAGACGAAGACAATCCGGAAGTGACATTACGTAGAGACAAAGTAAGTACATACGAATCCAACGAACATCGTCTAGCAATAAATTGGGACGAAACTGAAAGCCTTTTCCAAACAATGTATGAATATATGGGGATACGTTCGGAACATCATGCTGTGCTTTTGACGGAACCACCACTGGAATCGAACCAGAACCGTGAGAGAATGGCGGAATTGTTTTTTGAAAAGTTTGGGGTTCCGGGCTTGTCGATGGCTATGGATGCAATTTTGGCGATTTATGGTAGTGGAAGGACAAACGGATTGGTGCTGGATGTAGGGCACTATTATACTAAAACGGTGGCGTTTTGCGACGGAAGCGATATTAAGAGATCGATATGTAAGAGTGCTTTAGGAGGATTCGATCTGACGCAGTACCTGAGCAGAATTATGACTGAAGTCGGGTACTATTGCAGGACGCACGCCGATATTGAGGCCTTGCACACGATGAAAGAAAAGGTTGGATATGTTGCTTTAGATTTTCAAGAGGAGTTGAGTAAACCTTTGTCACATTTGGAAGCGGTTTACAAACTGCCCGATGGTGTGAAACTTACCGTATCAGACCAACGATTTCGATGTTCTGAACCACTATTTGAACCAATACTGGTTGGTTCAGGCAGTTTATCAGTGTCTCAAATGGTATACAAATCTATAATGGCCTGTAGTGAGACGTATCAAAAGGAATTGTTCAACAATATAGTGCTAATTGGTGGTAGCACTTTATTTCCCGGCTTTGTGGCAAGATTGCACGAGGAAATGAAGAGACAATATTCTCGCGAATTGGGAATAATTGCTTCGAAGTCTAGGAGTGAAATGGCCTGGGCCGGAGGATCGGTAATCTCGACACTTTCGTCGTTTAGAAGGATGTGGATCAGTAATGAGGACTACCAAGAATATGGGCCTTCCATTATTAATTCAAGACATTGGACTTAAATTATTACATATGAGTATTCAATAAAAATATTTATTAAAATTTTTAGTACTTTATGTTAAGTTGGTTGTCTATAAAATGCTAGCAAAAATTAAGTAATCAACGTAATATCAAAGTATAAAAATACTTAATCTTTGGAATTACATTGAAAATTACTTTAAAATATTTGTACAAATCATTAGACCTGTGTACTAATCTTATCAGCACTATTCTTATTTTAAAACGTCTTTCAATTTAGATCAACTATTTAATTAGATTAGTTAAGTAGTACATATACAAACTGAAAGAAAATAATTTGTTCTAGTTTTATAATTATCCAAAAATGTATCTAATTAACGGTAGTTTTTGTTAATAGTTGTTTTAGTACGGTAAGGCACACACATATCGTTTACGACTTATGTAACTGAACTTGAATCAACTTGGAATTTTCTCTGCTCATTTAAAAGAGAAAAATTGTGAATAATCAAAAGGCTTTCTAACAATTAACGTTGTTTAACTGATTTGGATTGGTAACATTTCATCAGAAATGTTTCAGCATAATCAAGATTTGGTAGTTTGACTGCATTTTCTATTTGAATGTGATACTTTCACAATGATTCTGGAAACGTTAAAAAGTAATTGTGACATTGGTTGGTAATCAAAAAATATGAGTTGTTTATAAAAGATTTTTATTACAAAAGGTGAAATAAATTAAAGTACAATCAAATGTTTTACAATTTTTTTTATTTTCCCATATTAGCCTAAAAGAAATATAATAAGTCTTATTCTGCACATGTATAAATACAATCAAAGAAACAGTAAATAATACTTTGGCCTATTGCATGTATGACAAAACGAATTTCGTTCACATGGGCAGTTCATAATTTGGCTCCTAAGTGCTGGAGGCCTATCGCAGGTTATAATAAATATACAAAGTGGAACGAGCAATGTAATATAAATGGAATGCTTGCGATATATAAATGTGAAATTAGAAGCACTTCCTGTGAACGATAGATGGACCAGATTCGTCGTATTCTTGCTTGGAGATCCACATTTGTTGGAAAGTGGAGAGAGAGGCCAAGATGGAACCACCGATCCATACGGAGTATTTCCTTTCTGGTGGTGCGATGATCTTGATCTTCATGGTGGATGGGGCAAGAGCGGTGATTTCCTTCTGCATACGGTCGGCGATTCCTGGGTACATGGTGGTACCTCCAGACAATACGGTGTTGGCGTACAAGTCCTTACGGATGTCGACATCGCACTTCATGATGGAGTTGTAAGTGGTCTCGTGGATGCCGCAGGCTTCCATACCCAAGAAGGATGGTTGGAAGAGAGCCTCTGGGCAACGGAAACGTTCGTTACCGATGGTGATAACTTGACCGTCGGGAAGTTCGTAGCTCTTCTCCAAGGAGCTGGAGCTGGCGGCGGTGGCCATTTCCTGTTCGAAGTCAAGGGCGACATAGCACAATTTTTCCTTGATGTCTCTGACGATTTCCCTTTCAGCGGTGGTGGTGAAGGAATAACCACGTTCAGTCAAAATCTTCATGAGGTAATCAGTCAAGTCACGGCCAGCCAAATCCAGACGAAGAATGGCATGGGGAAGGGCGTAACCTTCATAGATTGGGACAGTGTGAGAGACACCATCGCCGGAATCCAATACGATACCGGTGGTACGACCGGAGGCGTACAATGAGAGTACGGCCTGGATAGCGACGTACATGGCAGGTGTGTTGAAGGTCTCAAACATGATTTGTGTCATCTTTTCACGATTGGCCTTAGGGTTCAATGGGGCTTCGGTCAAGAGAACTGGGTGCTCTTCTGGGGCCACACGCAATTCGTTGTAGAAGGTGTGATGCCAGATCTTCTCCATATCGTCCCAGTTTGTTACGATACCGTGTTCAATCGGGTATTTCAAGGTGAGAATGCCTCTCTTGCTCTGGGCTTCATCACCGACGTACGAATCCTTTTGGCCCATGCCGACCATGACGCCCTGATGTCTGGGACGTCCGACGATGGATGGGAAGACGGCACGTGGTGCATCGTCTCCGGCGAAACCGGCTTTGCACATACCGGATCCATTGTCTACGACTAATGCGGCTACTTCTTCGTCACACATTTTGTTGGATTAGTTATTACTGCAAATGGAAAAAATGACCAAATTAATTCAATGACCAAATTCACGTCAATAGGCGATTTAGAAATGTCAAAACATATATTTCATTATGTAACTTGGTAACTGCTTATATTAATTAATATCGCCTTGATAACCAAATTTTTTTTCTTTAAACAAAAATATTTTTTTTTTTATCTAAAACAATCAATTAATCAATTAATATAAGCAAATGGGCGATTACGATATTAGTTAATTATTAATTATCTATTGAACTCTGAACATCATTTTTCAAATAGATAGTTGTTGAAAATAAACAACGGCTACGCCCAAGTTCGAATTATTATAAGTAACGGTTAAAACTAAAAAAAATATACGGTCCCCATAAATTTCCACACTACATATCCCAATTAGACAAATCGCTACGAGAACCGTTACAAAGTGTCGGTTGGAGCCGGGGATCACGTGACGTGGAACACGCCCTTTCTAACAAAAATTCCCATGGCAACGACGCCAAAACCCGGCTATTCGAAAAGAAAACCCGCTTTTCCGACTTGAAAATTATCGCTCGAAAAAGAAATTCAATAAAACCGGTTTAATGAAATCAAAAAAAATTGGGTAACGCCCCACAATCGCGAAAAAAAAAATCTAGATCCACCGATTAAACTAAACACAATCACAATTAAATAATTAAAAAAAAAACCCGCGATATCCTATTTGTGCACCACACAATTGTTGTAAACTTACTTTTTGGCTTTGGAGAAGATTTAAAAAAATGATTTAGTTGTATAAATATATAAATTAACTCGCCGGCGCACGACACGACACGCACCCCAAATATCACAAGACTGGAATGTCTGGCAATAAGCGGATCCTCAACTGTTATATAGTTACGCGTCCCACCCCAGCCAGTGCGCGTGCGCAGCCAAAAAGATTTCCTTATATGGTATTCAACGTGAGCATTTTCCATCGATCCGCAATGACCCCACCCCCCCGCTCGCCGCACTATATGTGACACACATTTGTTTTTTCGTTTGTTCACGAGATTTTCGTCGAGTAATTACAATCAGTACGTAAATTGCGACGGGATCAACCAGGTGGTTGTTGAATGGAGCTATTTCGGGACGCGCGGACAAAATTAAAGTCAAAACATAACAGGTGCCCGGGATGCCAGCGTGACGCCGAAAAACGCTCGCGTGCATCCCGCGCCGTTCGTTTCGTATCCAGCCTACTGCGAAAGGGTTGGAAAAAAAATTAGGGAATTTGATAAATTCTTACCGTTTGAACAGGACACGTCACAAAACAACAACGATCAACAAACGAATGGGAAGAAGCCGGTTCGCGGGTCTTGCAACTGTACTCTACAAAACGGGGGGTGAACTGCCGCCAAATTCAAATTATTCCCTGATTCCAGACGTAATTTTGCCGAAAAAATTGATCGTCTGTCAGCCCCTGACGATATTAGTGTCAAAATTTACAATCAATTTACCAACAATCGCTGAAAAACATCAAAATTGTTAACAACAAACAGCCGATCACCCCCTGGACGGGCGAAACCATTTGCCGGCGTTCCCCCACTAGCCGATTCATTCACGTCCGTTACCATATATGGGCATAAAACGAACGGCGGACGGTGATTGGTCGTCCTAACCTAACACCGAAGAGCGACGTTGAACCGGCCGGCGTTTGGAGATGCGGCATGCGACGTTGCTCTTGGTGCCGGTCTTGGGGCTCTTGGCCTCGATCGACGTGGCCGCGACCTTGGTTCGCTTATGTCATTTATGCGTTTTACTTGCCTTTATGGCCGATTCAATTTTTCTACTAGATTTTTATTTTCCTTATTTCAACTAGATTTCTTGTTTGAATGTCTCGAACCAAGTTAATCCAATAACAATACAACAATCACAATTAATATAAAAATTATTCAAACTAAAAAACGTATTTAGGTTTATTATCTTAGGAACAACTAGTGAAAGTTTAATTTTAATTTTTTAAGCGAATAATGTATATTTTATTACAATTAATATAACTGGATTTGAACTGTTTCTATTTTTATTTTCTTGACTTAAATAAAACAGATAGAATAGAATAGTCAATAAACTGAATAAAATAGGTAAATCCATATTTATCACTGTCTATATATCATAGTAAACAACATTGTTGTAACAATTGTTACAACACAGGAAAATTATAGCTATATGTAAATACATAAAGTTTGGTACATATATCTCTATGTGGCAATGTTATGAACATTTTTTAAAATTCACAACTCCTTGGCCAATTTTTAATTTCAATTGTCTTGTATACATTTTTCTTATTTGAATTGTTGTAAACAAAATTATTTTTATCTATTGTTCATTAATTTACAATAGGAAAAATTTAATTGTTTCAAGGTAAACAATATCGTGTGTGTGTGTATTAAAACAAATGGTTATTTAAATATTTGAAATTATTTGTTTATTACAGAAAAAATTGATATTTGATACCCATTGAAATATTTTATCATAGTTATTCTATCACCTTTCAAGTATTTTATTTTTGATTTAAAAATAAAAATTAAAAAAAAAACCCTTACAATTTTCCTATTAATTTATTTTATAATATTTCGACGAATTTGGTTTCCATCCTAAGTTATCAGAATTGATTTTGGTTGTTCCCTCTTCCTTATATTTATTTAATTCTGAAAATTTCTAATAACGTTAATTAATTAAAAATTTTAATAAAATGAAGTTTCTCTTCTATTTTAATTTTACATTTCAAGTATTTTATTGTTGATTTGAAAATAAAAATTAAAACAAAACCTACAATATTCTTATTAATTTATTTTACAATATTTCGACGAATTTGGTTTCCTCCCAATGTTATGAGAATCAGAATTTTGGTTATTCACTCTTCCTTCAAATATTTTTTTAATTCTGAAAAAGTTTAATAACGTTAATTATTTAAAAATTTTAATAAAACGAAGTTTCTCTTCTATTTTAATTTTACATTTCAAGTATTGTATTGTTGATTTAAAAATAAAAGAACCTTCTATTTTCCTATTAATTTATTTTAAAATATTTCGAAGAATTTGGTTTCCTCCCAAAGTTATCAGAATTGATGTTGGTTATTCGCTGTTCGTTCAAATATTTATTTAATTCTGAAAATTTAAAATAACGTTAATTAATTAAACATTTTAACGAAATGAAGTTTCTCTTCTATTTTAACTTTACAATTTCCCTATTTTCCATAATTTCATTTCATATGAAGACAAATCATCACTACAGTTAGTCCATAAATTCCATACGGTCTCCTCGGCATTCCATCTGCCATATGTCGATGATTTTTTCAAACACGGTCGCTGCAGTAATACATTCAAATTGTTTTTTCTGGATTTGGATAAGAATTCGTTTACTTATTGCCAGTTAAAGCTGCGTTAGGGATTACGAATCTTGGTTAAACTTGGGAAAACCACATTTTTTTTTTTTAATATTTATACCACAAATGTTTTTATTGATTTTACTCAGAAAATGATAAAACTTTTCTAAAGTATTTCTAAGATAAAAATAATGACGAATTCGTTTTAAAACATTTTAATAATACATATTATATTTATCCACCAATCTTTATCTAACAAGTAAATTTATTTCAATTATGATAAATCGTTCTAACTCATTGTCAGGTGTAGTAAATGGCAATAAAATGAATTTCAACAATTTATTAAAGTCATCATAATAATTTAGATAACGAATAAAAAAAAATTATTTTTACTCATTAATATTTAGTTAAACGCGTGTTAAATATGTTATTTGTATGTGACTCAACTTCTGTAAGAAAAAAAATAATGTAAATTATTAGTTTCTGTATATATAAAAAGGCGAATATCACACGTGAAGAACAAATGTAGGGATGGATTCTCCCCCGCTGCGTTGTCACCCTCCGAGTTGGACATGTCCCCGGGATTTGTCATCCCACGTATACACTGACGTCAGTCTTTAACCGTTTAACAGGTTTATATGCGATGATTAAGTTTCTAAAGCTTGAAGATAATTAGGAATTTTATCATTTCGTTATGCAATTTTTGCTCAGTCATCGTTTCTATGAAACTTTCACAAAGACATCGACCACGGAAATCGATCGAAGCGGTTCGGGTGGTAGAATTGAAACGGCGCGACCTGCAGCAAGGTTTTCACGGTGTGCAAGTGTAATCCGATGACTAACGCCAGACGGAACGCACACATGGACAGGAACAACGTCTGCAACGGAGGCTGACGGTACAAGAATGCCTGTCTGCCTGCTTGCCTGCTTGCCTGCTTGCCTGCTTGCCTGCTTGCCTGCTTGCCTTTTTACCAACGGATCGGACTTGACACGCTTCGAAAGTCGCATTCTAATTTACTGGAAACTGATTTATAATCAGCAGAGAATTAACATTAAAAACTTTATTTGCTAATGATTGGAATAAAACAATTCAAATGTTTTCTGAATGGATGAATGATTCATGTTAGAAAGAATCACCAAATAATATTGTACTTATTACATTTTATATTTGCGTTTATGAGTCATATTTAGGTAGAATGAATCTAAGTCGTTTAAGTTTATAATACTGTTGTTAAGTTACTGAATTGGTTTGTATACAGTTTTTAAATTATTTTTAAATAAAAAAATACTTTAATAAATAAAGAATCAACTGTATTTTTTTAGTTTTTTAAATTTTATTGGTTCTGAATTAAAAATAAATGAGATGATTTTACCATTTAATAATTATTATATACATTTTTCTATTTTATAACAATATTAAACAAAATTCATTATAAATGTTACCTTTAAAATGGTTAAAAAGAATTTAAAAAATAATTAACTAGCGATTAATACTTCAAAAAAAAATTGAATGTGTTTCTATTAACACTCATGAACGAATGGTTTTTTAAGAGACATAATTTAAATTTACATTCAAAAGATGCAATATGATTTTTGAAAAGGTTTCTGCCGCAAACATTTCAATAACAGTTACAATATTATAAAGATTGATCGGGAAAAGTGACCATTACAAAAGATATTTGTACAGTTTCTTTGCCATTTTACATTCCATTTATGGTGATTCTTCGAAGAGTCATGCATATACAAATATACAAAACGAAAGCGATAAACGGCCCATTAACTACTATCAGCGTTTAACAACACAATGCTGTTTTTATCGTTGATGACTAAAGTAACAGTAGTCGACAAAGAATTTCATTTATCTCGAGCAACAGACTTATTATCGGTTCTGGGCTCCGATTCACAGACGCCCAATCATCTGCACCGGAAACTCGAAAAATTTAGAACATCATCCGTACCAAAACAAATAAAATATTGATTGTCGAAAACTGAATCGATTGAAGGGAAATAATTAAACAGATGAATCACCGAACCGTATTGTTATTCGAGTGGCGTTTTAGGGGATGAAGTGACCACGTCGGCTGACTCATTTTATTCGAATTGGGGTAGGGCAATACACATTGTCATTGTCTGGTACGGAATACAATGCATTCCACTTTTGTCTCAACCGTTTATTTATTTTAGTTTCTTATATTTACAGGATCAAAATAAAAATAATTAATTTAGAAACATTTTTTGTGGATAAGACTAGCACCGTGTTCGTTGTATTCTTCCTTGGTAAACCAACTTTCCTCAAATGTAGACAAAGAAGCCAAAATTGAACCTCCAATCCACACGGAGTACTTCCTTTCGGGAGGAGCGACTATTTTAATCTTGATATCTTCAGCAACCAAAGAGGTGATCTCTTGGTGCAGACGTTCGGTGATACCGTTGAAGAGAGTAGAACCACCTGATAACAAAATGTTAGCGTACAAATCTTTACGGATGTCGACGTCGCATTTCATGATGGAGTTATACAAGGTGGTCTGTATACCGTCGACCTCGAGACCCACTCTGGTCGGTTCGAACAAGGCTTCCGGACACTGGATACGTTCCTCGCCGATTTTAAGTTTCTGACCGTCTGGCATTTTGTACTCTTCCAACACGCTCTCATCTTTGTTCTTTTTGGCTTGCTCGTACTTGTCGAGTTCCGAGTAATAGTCCAACGCGACGTAGCAGAGCTTCTCTTTGATGTCCCTCACGATTTCCTTCTCGGCAGAAGTAGTGAACGAGTATCCGTGCTTAGCCAAAATTCTGACGAGGAGCTTAGTCAAGTCTCTACCAGAGAGGTCGAGTCGTTCGATAGCGTGCTCGCTACAGAAACCTTCGAAAATAGGTACGGTGTGAGTGACACCATCTCCGGAGTCCAGCACTACTCCGGTAGTACGACCAGAGGAGTACAAAGCGAGGATGGCCTGAATGGCGATGTACAGCTTCGGACTTTGGAAGGTTTCGAACATAATCTCCACCATTCTTTCGCGATTTTGCTTGGGATTTAACGGGGCTTCGGTCAAGAGGACCGCGTGTTCTTCGGGCGCGACGCGTAACTCGTTGTAGAAGGTGTGGTGCCAGATTTTTTCCATGTCGTCCCAGTTTGTAACGATACCGTGTTCGATCGGGTACTTGAGGGAGAGGATGCCTCTTTTGCTTTGGGCCTCGTCTCCGACGTAGCATTCCTTCTTTCCCATACCGATCATCACGTCCGTCAGTTTAGGGAAGCCCACGATCGATGGGAACACGGCACGGGGTGCGTCATCGCCGGCGAAACCGGCCTTACAGATGCCGGAGCCGTTGTCGATGATTACTGATTGGACGTCTTCTTCGTACATAGTTCTTGTTTATTAGCAAAACTGTAACACAAGAAAAATGGTTGAAACTTTAAAAAATATTATACTACCATTATATTATTATCATTATCTGTGTAACTTCTATAGATGGTGATGGGTGATTTAACTATAAAATTTAAAATGACTTAAGAGTTTGTTTCTTGATGATGTAATAAGTTATATGAAAGTTATAAAATTTAATTTAGAACTGAATAATATTATTTTAAATAAAAAATACTATAATTCATAAATAATAAATAAAAAATCAACTATACTACCATTATATTTATAACTTTATCTGTAGATTTTAGTGATTTTTAAAAAAATTAAATTGATTTAAAAATTTGTTTCTTGATGATGTAATAATATAATTTGAAATTATCAAATCAATTGATTGATTTAATTAGTTTGTCACAATTTAACAAGTCATATTTAAAAGACTATTTACTTTAGGAGTAAATTGTAAAAAGAGATTCAGTATTAAATAATATAAATAAAAGAAAAAACAATAAACTTACATACAATATTGTATATTTATAAAATAATTTGTATTTGTATTTTTTGTTCAAGGTTAAGTACCTGGATATAAATTCATAATGAACCTAATTATTGTAGATTGTAGATCCAAAAACCTATCTACATGTAGGAAAAGAAAAAATATCGAATTCGACTATATATATATATATATATATATATATATATATATATAGATATATAGATATATAAAATACTGTATATGATTTGGAAATAAAATATACAATTGATATTGATGAAATTATCTGACATACCTGAGCAGGTGTAATTTTTGTCACTGACTCTCTTGAACTGATTAAAAATTTATTGACAGTATGTATATTATTTTATCAAATTGATTATCTTATTATATTTTGACACGTTTTATATTAATGGCATATATTATATATAATTTTATTTATGATAATATGATGAATAAAATAAAATACAGAATTATGAAACAACAACTTTGCACTAGAAACTTTGCACTGGACATTTTCTAAAGTTTCTACAGAACCCAAACAACAGTAGAACAAGAGATTTACTGACCGCACATCAAGATTAAAACGAGTCAAAATATTGGTCGTAATTAAAAAAAACACTTACCTTAAAAGATCAAGGTATCGGTACTAACTGAAATGCTTTTTCTAAATATTATACTCTTATATGACTGGATTATCTATAAGATAATTTAACGCTTATAAATCACATGAGTGCGACTTTCTTTGATTGCATTTATCGATTTGTGGATATATTCTCATGTTTTTTTCTCAACAGTCCTTTATACAGTAGGAAAAACGTTTAAGACATCATGCACGACAGAGACAGCAGAAGTTAGCCCCTTAGTGAGAGACTTAGTGTCTCTATCGTACGTGATGTCTCTCTCAAGATTCGGGTGGATCAATCTCTTTTGGTACTGTATATTAGCGATTTGGAATTATTGTTTTGTTTTTTATTTTTAATTTTAAGTAAATCTGTGATATTAATTAAGATCTTTAGACTTTTGTTGTTAATTTATTCAAAAATTATTTAGTTAAATAGATAATTTTTGAATAAATTGTTTTTTATTGTTTACATAATTCTTGCATTAGATGTTAAATGACAATTAGTTGTTTGTATTAATAAAAATCTGAAATGTAATCAATCTGATTTTGATAATTGAGTGCACAATGTTGAATAGATTTAAAATGTATCTGTAAAATGTATCAAATTATCGATGATTGATGTGAAATATATTTATTTAATAAGATTAATTAAATTTTTCCATATCTTTACAATACGATAAGATTTTATCGAATTTATAAAAAGTGCACAGTAGTTAGACGCACATAATCATTTTCATATTCCTAAATATTAAATGTGTAAAATTTAAATCAGAAATAAAACGTATTTTCAATGAATGTCTTCCCATTAAAATTTTAATGTCAAGTTCAGGAAAGGCAGAATTTCAAAAAATTCCGTTCGGGAAACAGATGCTGGGCATTAACGGTCAACGCCACAGTAAAAATTCAAGATCGTGAATCGCGAGAGAACGCGTCAGCTGTTTGCGGTGTCAAGGTCCACTTAAAAGGCGAGAAATTTCGGTACGATCCTCGAAACCGGAAACGGAACGATTGTTTGTTCTCCTAATTATTCTAGTAAAATTTATAATTGGCCTGGGACCATTAAAAAAGCTTGCCCGCTTTCTGTTTGTAGACGGCTGACGTGTATACTAGTATAAAGTGTAATAAAATAAATTGTTTGTTGTGTACTTGTTGTTATCGAGCTATTGTCGATTTAAACGGTCCTGTTGCGTAATAAGTTGCGTAAACTGAAGTCCTTGCTAATTAATGGGGTTTACAATCAATAAATAATGATGGCCATAAAGTCCCAAACTTGGGTTTGCCCACACACAATGCACGGCCAATACCACAAAATGGTACTATAACTATTGTGATGTTCCCATAAATTCAACAATGGGTCATTTTATTGTATTTGTAAAATTGTGTAGTAATTTTCTAGCATCCAATCACATATTCTAAAGAATCATGTACATGATGTACATATACGGTATTATATTTTTATGGTATTTAACTTTGCTCTTTCAACCATCATTTAATCCCAACTGCAATGGCAAATCTTGCGCCATTTAAGAGTTTTATCTTTTTACAGTTCTTCAAATCATACTATTATTAACTACCCTTTAACTATCTTAAGTAATTATTTTGAATGAAAGAGGGAGAGACCACGATATAAGGTTGAAATGGCGTAAAATTAAGATAAATTTCCTATTAGTTTGAATATGCCAACGGACTTTCTAAAAATGCTAAGTGTTTGTTGGAACAATGCCAAAGATAATGAATTAGTAAATTGGGTTAGTTCGATAGCACTTGACCTTACGCGAAGGTTGCCATTGACTTTAATAATAATAATAATTCGCAAAGCTGATTCGCCTTAAACAGCAAATAATATCTAATTAATATATCGTAACGTACGAATAAAACAGTTAATAATGCAACAATTGCAGCAGGAATGCTGTATTATATGGACAGTTAACATATATTTATTTATATTTATTTATCATTAAAAATAGCTGATGATTCATAAATTATTTATCGAGTCGATATCAACAGTTTGTATGCGACAATCGGTTTTAATTAATGTATGAGCTCATATAATCCAACATATGCTATATAATTTCACACCGTATTTAACACATTTTTTGTGTTATGAGTGAATCTCCATTATGAATGTATCTTAATGATTTCCTTGTCATGTTTATATTTCCTTCGAAAAATTTGGGACACAAGTTTCACATGTAACCATAAAAGACAGTCACTTATGATTGACAGGATATTGTAAATATGTTCGAAGTAATCGTTAATTACCGAAATTCATTCGACTTTGTTCTATCATTTGTGGTAATGTAGAAATTCCATTATCAATTAAATGGTGGTCATATCTACAGGAAATCCTCCCAGGAAACCAAATAATGAGTAAGAGATAAAAAATCTTCCTCAAGTGTTTCGACAATTGCTGCGTCAAGAAGAGCGTTATGACCAAAAATTTAGGAAAAAACGGGTTTTAAACGATCGTTCACGTTCGTCATTTATCTGTATAAATGACGAATTGTGGGCTCTTGTTTAGGAGTCGATATATCCAAGACGTTAACCTTCTTACGAATATGGTCCGTAGTGTATCACACATTTTGTAATCGTACGGACCACTATATTTGGTTGTTCAGATATGCAGCTTGGGGTCTCTCAAAAGTGAAAGCGAACGTGACCATTTTTCTATTTTCTCCTCACCTGATAAAATATGATTTTTCGGATGCGCTTGTGGATTTAGTGTTCAGTTTAATTAACTATTTAATTAAGTTGATCGTTGCTGTGTAAATTTTATTGTCAATTTACGTAATTAATTACGCTAAACAACAACAGTAATTATTAATTAGGAATACATTATATCCTCTAATGTTAAATTCATGTAACAACACAACGTTAAACCGCTGATAAAACAATCAGAGCGTTCCGGCAAGTAGTCCCGATTTCACCCCGCCTCACTAAAATACCGATACCGATACGGTCCTGTTTCGATCGCAGATGCTCCCGTTTTCATGTATTTGGTATGGAAACCGCTGCCAGTTCGTTACCATATTTGAGCCGTCATGTGGTCTCCTTTTCGCAGCCTTCTGTAGTGATTTTTTAATGGCAAAGTCGACTGCATCGTTTTAAATTACGGGTTTTGTAAAACGATACTATAATTGGCAAAATCTACTTTTAACGGTCTTACTGATCGATGATTCGAGGATAATATTAATTAATTTTGCACGGTTTTATGCTGCATAAATATTTTGAAATAACAGCGAAACTGATTAATAAATATTAATATATAAATAATATAAAAAATTATTAAAAAAAAAGTACACGAATAATGTTATCAGAAATTTCGTAGAAAAGTTACTGATACTGATGAAACAATTGACATTCATCCTCCTGTTAAGAGAGAGAGCGATACCATCGAATTCGTTTCGTCGTTAAATAATTCATTTCCCATAATGGCGAATTCAATAACACTACTATATCAGTACAATACCATGAAACGACACAATCCTTTAAATGGTTTTAATATTATATCCTCCATTTATAGACATTGTTTCGGCAGCAACTGCAATTTAAACAGTTCTGTCGCCAGACATTCCTTATTAATTAATGAACATAAGATAATATTGTTTCACGAGGTTGATAAGAATAATAACAAGTCTTGAACACGTAACAGATAAGTCACAGCATAACCATATATGGTCATAATTTCGCTTGGTGATTACTGAGAATAGATATAAAATAAAATTGTCGATTTTAGATCGATAACAGTTAACGCGAGACTGACACATTTTCTCATAATATAAGAAAGAGGAATACGTTATAACCGTTGCGGATTCACGCAGGTTAAGGAACTTTTATATAACCGTTTATGTGTGGCAATACCTGCACAATGTTAATTATACAAGAACGTACAACTGGTTCTCAGTTAAATGTAATTGTCACAAAAATAGTGATCGATTGGGTGAGAAAAATTACGAGAATTTTGCAAAAATAGCAAATAAAACTGAATTAACTGATTTTTGAATTGAAGTGGTCGCGTTCGAGTGTGCTTAATCCTTTCTATTTTCACATATCGCCGTTAATTGGAACAAGAGAACTGGTGTAAATAAATTTATGGGCCTTTGTATTTCGAAGCGACAAGAAAGTTTTATCAATGGATCGTCTTAAAATTGTTCCATTCACTGTTCGCGTTTCTACATTGGAAATGTTTTATTGTAACTATCTGTGACTGTAACTATACGTTAGAAAAATAAAATCATTTTTTGAAAAGATTAAATATTTCTCTCATAAATTATTACAAGTATCTAAATGATCCTGTTTCTTCAACATTTAATATTCGTGTATTTTGTGGTTCTCAAGTGTTATTCGTAATTCATAGAAAATGCGTATTGTTTTGTGTAATAAACAAGAGCATTCAAGATAAGGTATTTTTTCTTTATCCTTTCTGAATTAATTTTATGGGTCATAATTTTTTATTATATTTGATGTAACAATAATAATTGTTGGTGGCAATTTGACAAAACATTAAATCCATAATAATCCAAATATGAGGAGAGACGGCGAGGATAAATATAAATAAAATATCTCTTGTAGCTTTCGAAACATCCTTCGATTAAAAAAAATTGGATGATTTTAACCGAGGAAAAAAAAAATAAATATAAATACAGAATAAATAACAAAAATAGAGACATATTTAAATTTAGAAACATTTCCTATGAACAATAGTAGGACCAGATTCATGGTACCCTTTTGGTTTTGTGATCCACATTTGTTGGAAGGTGGAAAGAGATGACAAGATGGAGCCTCCGATCCACACGGAGTATTTTCTATTCGGGGGCGTCACAATTTTGATCCCCGTCGTAATGGGGGCGGCATTAACCATTTCCCTTTGCATACGATCAGCGATTCCAGTACATGGTATTACCGACAGACAAAACGATATTGGTTTATGAAGTAATCAGTCAAATCCCGACCAGCCAAATCAAGACTCAGAATGGCGTGGGAGACGGCGCAACCTTCATAGATTGGGACAGCATGAGATGCACCATCTCCAGAATCCATAACGATACCTGTGGTACGTTCGGAGGCGTATAACGAGAGTACAGCCTGGATGGCTATGTAGCCATGTATGTACATGGCGGTTAGCTCTTGGATTTAATGGCGCTTCGGTCAAAAGAACTGAATGATTTTCTGGAGCCACACACAAATTTTTGTCGAAAATGTGGCGCCAGATCTTTTCCATGTCGTCCCAGTTTGTTACGATACCATGATAAATTGGGTATCTCAAGAAGAGTATATCTCTGTGGTCGCTCTGGGCTTCATTACCAACGTACGAATCCTTTTGGCCCACGCTGACCATGACGCTTTGATTTCTGGGACGTCCGACGATGGATGGGAAGCCGGCACATGGTGTATCGTGTCCAGCAAAACCTGCTTTGCACTTACTAGATCCATTATCAATTACTAAAGAAGTAATGTCGTCGTCACACATTTTGATTTTGCTTAATGAAATAAACTTATTTTTAAAATAAATTAATAATGCAATGTAACGTGTTCAAATAATACTTACCACTTAATTCAGCTCTAAGTCAATAGTTATTTTTACATAACAGCACACATTTGCTTTAATATGAGATGATTGTGTATCTGAAAATCGATATCCCAATTCACAATTAATCGTGTTCTCTGCAAAAGTAAAAAGAAATAGAAATCATCGAAAAGTCTCCAGTAACAAGTAGCCTACGTTAGGTTGTGGTCGAAAAAGCGGTTCTATTGAAACCTGTTAATTTTTCTACTAAAATAACAGGTTGGTATTGCGATCACTTAGTTATAAAATAACAGGTTCAGAAATAACAACCCATCACTAGATGCTATCTGTTATCCAATCGGATTACCAATTAACATATTAAAATAAGTCGAACTGTACATCCATTGAAAAGGAAGAGTGAAGGAACCAGTCGAAAAAAATCTACCTGTTGCCGTTTTAACAGTCTCCAGTCGTCCAAATCTGCATATAAAAAAATTACGACCTTGGACGTAAGTTCGACGGTCATTGGCGGATGGAGAAAACGGTCGCATCGTTTGAATTTAAATTTTTTCATCGGTCATAACAGGAAACATAAGACCATACTCAAGATACATTCAAAAGCGGATGTACACGGTTGGTTAGGAGACCAATTGTTTTTTCATCGACTGCAATGAATTCCAATGCATTTTGACTAGGTGATAATATGTATTTCATTTAATTTAGATAAATTTAATAATATATTTGTTAATCGACAATTCCTTTGAGAAAATACACCAAAATATAACCGTACGTTTCCTGAACGATGCGGTTAAAGACACGATCAATTTCCTGCATAATTTTTTTATTAATTAATAATTTAATATGTGATTTCGATTAGTCAATTAATTTAAGAAAACGGAGCGTTACACCGACACGAAATTTCGCTTCGTCTTAATTATACGAGTTAACAATTAACAACAGAAAACCGTTCAGATTTCTTAATCTTTATTCTAAATTATTTTATATGTTATTTCCGCAATAAAAATTATGGAATTCACTATTGAATTGTTGACGCTTCAAGTTTATGTGCCAAGGAGTGCATATTTTTATATAAGGAACGATATGTTGTTTTATTGACCTAAAAGCGTTTCTTAAGGTTATTTACGGTTATTTCGTTTAAATTACTTTAAACTATTACATATTTTTCGTAAAAATATAATTTTATTAAATTTTAAATATTTATTATGTAATATTTAATAATATTCATTTGTAATATTTATTTTAAGATTCATTCCTTTTGTTAATATAAATGATCTAACGTATTTTATGACGTAAGCTTCGTAGTAAACAAGTCGTTAGCGACATACGTTAATATGTAGATGAATTTTTATTATTTCAAAATTATTATCTTAGCCAGGAAAATGTAAATAAGTGACTTTATTCACTTTGAGTGAATTTTCCGATATATTATATTTAAAATAAAATTCTAAATTTACTTTCAAATTTTACCAAAAAGGAGAAATGCTTTTTAAAAATTAAAAATTACAAAATGATGTAATTAGTTTTCTTTGCTCTAAACTAATGCGATTATGCCTCCGGTTTATTGACAATAATTGTTATTTAACGAATTCCTATTAGTAGTTTTTCCATCGTAGTAAAACTTGGAAAGCATGGGAGTAAAACCATTCATGAGTCTGTGACTCACCTAGCAATTATTCGATCCATTTGTACCTATTCAATTTTGACCTTGTGCTTCTTAATTATTTCAATTGCAATTTTTATAAATCGTTCAGCAAATATCAGGCAGTTCCTCAGGGATTCGCTGAGGGTCCGTGAGCAAGGAATGCATTTTTTTGGAATGTGTCATGGACGTTTTTCGATACATGGAATACGAAATGAGTGTGTGAAATAAACACGGCTGACTCACTTCACATTCAATTTGGTTTGACTTTTGGTTAAGATAAATATGCTGTGACTAATTGCAAGGCGGAAGGAAGTTTTTATAAACGTTCAATACTACGAAATTTTTGGTGCGCTGTACTAATTTTGTTTCACTCTTGTATTGTAACAAATTTATTAACAACAATTTCTATATTTGCATTTTTTTTATTAATAAATAATATAATACACAGCCGCAAAATTTACTACTAATATTAAATATTAATTTTGATTCACCCTCGTATTGTTATAAAATTTTTAATTATTTACATCTGTTTTTAAATAAAATTTATTTGATTTTAATAATAATTAGGACATATTTAATTCAATCATATTTTTCTTTATTTAATTTTTTGTATCAAAATTTAGAGGAAATAATTTTTGTTTTACTTGATTATATTATATTAAAGATTAGATATATTATATAAGATTATATATTACCCACATATATTTATAAGTAAAACATTTATTTATCTGTCATAAAATTTAATCTAAATGCTTTAACAATATTCAATATTTGCAACTTCTGACATCTGTCGAATTATATTTAAATCTACAAATAAAATATATCCCGTATACTATGCAACCAATGGTGCATAGTATGATCTATCTATGCATACTCACATCATCAAGCGTATTAGCTATGGTATATATATATATATATATATATATATATATATATATATATTTATTTATATATACTGTATATAATGTATTATAAAATATATACATTCACAACAACAATAAAAATCTTAAATAAATTGCTAAAACACCGGACGCAAGCCCAGTACTATGGTCAGAACATCCAAAATCTATAATATTACTGGTCCTTTTAGAAAAATCTTCTGCTAAGCTTTTAAAGCAACCCTCTGCCTCTTGCCAGCTCAAAATTTCCTTTATCCAAGTACTATTCATGAATTCAGCATAACCTTCTGTACCACACAATAATACTGCAATTAAATTTGTTTGTTTTGATTTTAAGATTATTCTATTATTCGACGCTACCTTGTTCCAAAAACTTATCGTGATATGGATAATGTAGCAGGGCGCTAGTTTTAGCTTCCTTGTAAATAAGTGAACAAAAGTGATTAGTGTAGTACCTCTTAGAAAACTGTTTCAACAAACACCCTTTCAATTCAACAATTTGCTGATACAATAGCCTAAAAAACACATTGAATACAATTTTGCAAGCATAAAAAATTAAGTACCTGTGCGTCAGTAAATATCCAAAATCACTTCTCAAACCCAGCATCATTTTTTGGCAAAAGGGACTGACGAAACACTCGGTATTTCGCTTGGAAAACAGCAAAAGTTCAGAGATGCAAACATCTGTTTGTATCCCTTCAAAAATCGCTGATCTGTCTTTTAAAATGTCAGAGACAGTCCAGTTGTACGTTCCCCAATTTTTGATCTGGCCATACTGAAACGGTTTCACATGTTCAGTCCAGTTTTTCGGAGTCAGCAGCACAGATTCGACTGCAAAATGTAAAATTGGAGCATTTTGATAATCTTTTATTCGATTGTTCTTACACAGCAGCATTTTAGGAGGAGTTTTCGGCAAAAACGGCATCACTTTTTGTCTGATCGTCACACTCTTATTTATGAGCATAAGAAGATACTTCTGAAAATATTCGTCGGTCATTTCGTCTAGAGCAACTCTAAGATGAGCTAAAAAATATTACTTCAAGTGAAGATATTGTGTTAATTCTTTTAGATACCTTCAGATAAAGTTAATCCGAATATTGCATCGATGTTCATGTTATGATGGTATTCATCCATAAAATTAAGAAGGAGTTCGAGTTTTTGAGCCACTGGAAGCACATATGTGGTATTTATTGATATTAAGTACAAATGCAAAATTAGCAGCTGTTTTAACATTTTGGTTGTGATGGAGTGAATAAAACGCAAATGGGATAGATAACGTTTATTATTTATTCTGGACTAAATAATTGTATTATTTTGTGAGTTATATAGATAGATAGATAGATAAATAATTGATTATGATTAATTCTTGTGTACTTATTACAGTCCTTTATAGATACTCCATAATAATAGTAATAATAACTATAAAATAAAATAAGCTTTTTATTAATATATTTATTTATACACTTATACGATTAAAATGTGCATCAGTATTTGAATTGTTTCAGTGCAAAATTATAGTAGAGACTTAACACAGCTGCTCCAAGTCCTGTTGTATGATCCGCACAACCGTCTTCTAAATATTGTATGTTCCTTTTTCTTTTCGAACCAGGAAATGCATTAAAACAACCGGAATTATTTTGCATTTTTAAAATAAAATTCAAGTATTTTCTTTTTAAGAAATCTTGGTAACCTTCATAGCCACAAACGACAACTAAAATTATAAATGTATTAAATTTATTAAGAATCAGTTTGTATTTACTTTGTTCCAAAAATAAATCGAACAATTGATGTAACTTATTTGCGTGATCTGCTGCTTCTATTTCGTTGTAAATTCTATTGCAAAGATTTTGTGTTTTGTCTTTGTAAATAGATTGGTTAATTAAACACTTTCTACCTTTTAAAAATTGTAATAGCAACAATCTAAAATATATTAATATGAGTAGTCAATTCTGGCATTTTCGAATGGGCTGTTACTTGTGTGTAAGAGAATAATCTACCCCAGATTCAACATTATTAAAATAATTACTGCAGTTTTTGTTCAAGTTGCAGAAATATAAATCTTGTTTAATGTCTGTTTGGTGGATTATATTTTCAAAGCAGAAATCTGTTGAAAACTTTACAGGGTCAGTATTTTCCCTTATTTTAACGTTGTTTTTTTTAAGCTTTTGAAAAATTATAGATTTCATCCATACATTATCATCCAGAATATTCTTGGCCACTAAAATCAAACAATTAGTTTCTATAAATTCAATAAAATTCTTACTTAAATTGGTGGAGTTGTCTAGCATAAATCTAGTCTTGGTAGTAACAATTATATGATCCATTTTGTTTATGAGATCAATTAAATAATCATCATTCTTATTTCGAATCAAATCTTTCAAAAAAACTACAAAAAAAACACACACCCGCAGATAATATTTAACGGGAAAAACTAAAATATATTTGTTTACCTTTGGCAAAAACAACCCCCAAAACACAATCAATATTAACCACATCCTTTTTGTTATTAATATAATTCAAACTTCTTTCGATACCATTATAAATAATTTTTTGCGCCTCCACAAAAACTAACAACGCAACAAACAGCTTCAGACCCTTAAACATGACTGCAATCCCGCGTTATTTTTCAACTTTATATTCATTTTCTACAGGTGAAACAGTGGTGTACAATCAAATTTTTTTACGAATTCAAATGTATCTAGAAGTGTTTTAACTACGTCAATGGAACAACTCGAGGGTGTAATATCGCAGCGAGGATAATCCTCCACATAAATCCCAATTTTAAATGTACAACCGCGCTAATCCTGGAAATTTGATTCTACTGTTTTTTTGTCCATGAAAATTACATCAAAATTACAACACGATACAAATTTGAGGCAGTAAATCATTATCTTATCCGCTCGTAATGAAGATTTATTTAGCATTTGAAGCGCTACGATTAGTGATTAACGTGACCTTGTTTATAAATATGTATGGAACGTTGTCAGTAGATTAAACGAAACCATTGTGTCAAGAAGTGCGATGGAAATCAATTTTAAGGGTAAACGTGCTTTGGTCACCGGTGCAACTCAAGGCAAAAAAACATTAATATTATTATAATTATAATTGTTTATGTTTGTTTTTATTATTAACAGGCATTGGAAGAGATATAGCGGTACAATTACATAAATGCGGTGCCAATGTGGTGGCGGTTGGAAGAAATCAAGAACTCTTAAGTAAAACATTACGATATCATTAAATTATTATTAACTAACGATTTTACAGAATCATTACAGAAGGAATATTCGAGTATCGAGATTATCCCTCTGGATCTATCGGATTGGAAGGCTACAGAGGCTAGTTTATCCAACATTGGACCGATAGATTTGTTGGTTAACAACGCAGGTTTAGCCATTTTAGAACCTTTGACTGAAGTCGTAGAATCTCATGTCGACAAACTGTTTGACATAAATGTGAAGGCGTTAATTCACGTGACGAAACTAGTAATAAAAAATTTGCTAGCTAGAAATGTCCCAGGTTCAATTGTGAACGTTTCGTCCCAAGCTTCTATGGCTGGACTGCTCAACCACACAGTTTACTGCGCTACCAAAGGAGCGGTGGACGCCTTCACCAGGGCAGCAGCGTTGGAATACGGGCCAAAAGGCATTAGGATCAATTCGGTGAATCCGACGGTGATTATGACCGATATGGGGAAGTTGGGGTGGTCGGATCCTAAGGTTTCTGAGCCAATGATACAAAAGATTCCTTTGAAAAGGTGATTTACTGGTTATGATGGAATTGGGGTGGTAACATTATTTGTTTTAGGTTTGGGGAAGTGCACGAAGTGGTGGATGCTGTTCTCTATTTGCTAAGTGACAAGTCCAGTATGATTACTGGAACGACATTGCCAATTGATGGAGGATTTTTGGCTTGCTGAAGCTTGTTTTGTGATAAAACAATGATCAAATGATATCGATACTAGCTATATATAAATATTTGAAATACAAAATAAATAGTAAATAATTACAATATTAATATTATTATATAAATTAAACTAACCCAATCAAAAGTATAATATTTAATTTATTGGAATTATAAGAATAAATTTACAGATTTCTGAATGTATAAATTGGTAATATGAGACATAAGCCACAGATGGCAGTTTGATAAACGTTTCTCAGAGGGGACACACCGAATGGTCGAAAAGGTCGGAGCCGATCGGGTATCTTTGGTAAGCACGAAATCTAATCAGATAGGACGTCCGTTATGTAAGAGCATGTTTAGCAATAGCGATTAAAGGAAATCACAGATACCTATTCTGGATATTCTATGGCCTACTCTTTGATTTTAATCCGTGTGTTTGATCTACGAGGTGTCATCAGGCCAACGATTAAAGTTTAACCTAAAAATATTCTATATTCAAAACAAACAATTCTAATAAATATCTGTTAAGAATCTACAACTGATTATAATTAGTAGTAAGTTTTATATATGTATGAAATTTATTAAATAATATTTATTATTTAATTACTTTTTTTGTTCACTGTAGTGCACTCTACATATTTTAGCATTTATGTACAGCCGATTTTAAGAGATTCCAAAGTGGTTTACTACAATAAACAACAGTTATGGATTACTAAGGAAGAAACATATACATGAAGATTTAGGTCTAATCTCAAGAAATTATACAGTGTCAAAAATGATGAACGTGTCTACTCGCGAATTGAGACGGAACATCAATACCCCTTTGTAAACAAAAAAGAGAGATATACATTCAATTATGTGGGCGGGCCGGACTGACTGGAGGGGATCATTTGGTTTGGCTGCGTTTAGCATGCGGTTCGTCTCCGCAGACGAGTCGGTGTCTTTGAACACCTTATTTAATTGTTTTTAGTTTTTTTTTTATTTATGCATTTATTTATTTTATTTAATTTTTGGGATACATTTTTATTTTGAAAAAAAAAGTTTATTTTTAGAATACTTATTTTTGTTTTTGATATACCTAACCTACGCATATGGAGAGTTACTAAATGCATTCGCAAAGATTAATTTATATTGTGCGCCAGCGCGCACCAGCACGGCGCATTGTCTCTGAGAGTGGGGATTTCTACTACAGGGCAAAATTTTACTCTCTTTGTCGTGCATCCATCTCTTACAACATCTAGACACGGAGAGCATTTTTCGCACTGTATATGACGGATTAGTTAGTATTAGTGAACTTACATTTATGCCTTTTATTTGGTGGATTTTCTAAGTATAGATTATTTGATGTTGATGTTTTTCATACATAGGTTAGGTTATAGGAAAGAAATAGCTTTTTTAATATCTGACGGTTTAATTAATTTATAAACAATTCAGTCAATTTATGAACAAACTAAATTTGCACATAAACTTTAACAAATAATTACTTGCAAAATGAACCATAACCATTATATATTAGGACAATATCAAATGGGTACAAAATTAGGTGTTTCAATATTATTAATTGTTAATATAGATTAATATTTTAAAAATAAAATCAATTATTTTCAAACATTTCGTTCTATGCAGCTAAATTTTTTTTCCATCATAGTTGTAATAGTAAGAGTATTATTATATAATTGATAAACTGTAATATTGTTCTCTAGATTTAACTAACTACTTATAATAATCTATCTCAATAAAACTCTATTAATATGAATGACAAAATTGTAAGATAAATTATTAAAATATTTATTATTTTCATTTTAAATAATTACTTTCTGAACAGTACCACTAAGTTTACAAATAAATAGAAAGTAATTTATATAAATAAAAATATTACATTAAACAACAATCTTTGTTAGTGTCTTCAGAATAAACTGGTTATTTACTTATTTGGTAACAGATGAAGTTTAGTTACATATTTTATGTTTCACTATTTAAATAAATTAAGGTTTTTAACATCATCATAGTAATATAATACTTCGTTAGATTCGTTCTAAAAATTGAATAGTTTTAATAATTCATAAGTATAATTTTAACTAATATCCATATACATTGTTCACTTCCTATGATATCTTTGTGACATTTACTTTGTGTTACATTTCTCCATTTCATAATTTAATTAAGGTTTTCGATGTTGTTGTCAAAATATTACTAATATTGTTGCTAAAAATTTAAATATGTTTAATACATTAGAAGAATAATTTTAAATTGTGTATATACACTTCCTGTGATGTCTTTGTCAAATTTTCTAATACTAATATTGAGAAATATTAATACTACTATTGAGAAGATAACATGCATGTTGAGACTGTGATATATTGTACGTATGCTACATCTTTGTACATATTACACTGAATACATCTTAAAATTAAAATATATAAACCTCTATACACATTTTTATTGTAAAAGATAGATATTCATTTACACCAAAAAATTATAAAACACGTTAATATTTATGTACCAATTCAAATTTTACTACTAATAATTTAATAATGCAAAAACCATAAGAATATCACATTTATTATAAAGTTTGAATACTCTGATGTTGCAAAATGAACGAGTCATTATTTATAATATTTGGTGGGCAACCCTAATTATTTATAATTGGCGGTTGATGTTGTGATTTTCAAATTAAATTCCTGTAGCCCGTCCCAGCTGCACGTTCTTGCATGAGCATGCTCACGCACGCACACCTGTGACATCAACTCGGATGCCCTCGGATATTTCCGTTTCGAGCATTCGACATTTCGAGCATTAGGTATGTAGCCCGTTTCAGATACTTTCATGTATTGGAGGTTTGCACATTATAAAAATATGAATATGACAATATAATAATTGTTATTATACATCAATTGTAACGTGTGATAAAGCTATAATTAATTTTCTACAAAATCGTACAAACAATTTAAATTTATCAATATAATTATGAAATAAATGTTCATAAAGCAAATATTTAAAGATTGTACATTTAATCACTCATTAATTTCAATGTAAAGTTTCCATAAATACATATGGTGTGTGATATAATTTGTTTGTTTTTATGAAGGATCTCATATATGCGTGAGAGAAAATAATTTATACATACATTAGTTCATATCATATTTCTTAATAATCTTAAGGGAAATATATATTTGAAATACAATATTTTAATAATTTCCTCAATTGCTGATGTATTTAATACAACACATGTCTGGATACGTTCTTAAAATAAACACTATATTTGTTATTATCATAAGTGCTTAGTTAAGTTTTATGGTTTGTTCTTTAATAAATATTAAATTTATTTTTATATTTAAGATTACAATTTGCGTTTGTGGGAATTATTTTTTAAAATCAATTCTAGTAACATAATTTATTGTTGTTTTTATGGGAATACGGATATATTTCTCGAAATTTTATTATGAAAGCAATTAACACTTTAAATACAGTACGAACAAAAAGAATTGCCGATATTTTGAAATTTATATATATATATATATATATATATATATATATATATATTATAATAAGTGTCTCGTTTTAATTCACCATTGAATAAATAAGTAATTTTAAATACAACATTCATTTTGATTCCTTCTGGGAAACATTATAATAAATATAAGTATAGATGTACTTTTTTATTGGTGCTATAACACGACAGTCCTGATTAATATATCAAATCTTCAAAATCTTCTTAATCGCCTTAAAGCAGCAATAAAACGTCACAAAAGCAAATACAATAGCACAGATTCATTCACACCATTAAACTAGCCACACCAAGTTTGCTTCGCTTTCAAACGAGCCAGGTCGGTGGTTCAGTGCGATTCCTCGTTTATTCTCGAGTGGTCGCTCAACGTTTCCTTTTTATTAAATATCTAACATTATCTTTAAAAGTGAGATTGAGTCTTGAACAGACATGTTGAGGAGTCTGGTGTTGGTGGCGGTTTTCGCCGTCGCTTTTGCCGAAGACTTGCAACTGGTGCTGTTGCACAACAACGACATGCACTCCAGGTTCGAGGAGACGTCCAGAAATTCCGGTAAGGTATCCATTTTTTACATTTGTATTTTAAATAATTACAAAACTATTGTTAAGAATTCAATGTATTTTATTCAATATTAATATTTAATTTCTTTCTTATAACAACAACTTGTTTGAAATTCTAAGAAAAAACTAACTAAAATATTCTATTTATGTAAGGTTTATTTTTTCTAAGCATATCTATGTTATGTTTACTTAAGAAATTTTTAATGTCTTAAAATAGTTTACATTAACCTATTTTAAAAATAAATCTACAGCACTAATTTAATTTTAATAGCTAATGATTATTTAAAAATTTAAAATGTAGTATGTGTTTGTTAAGAATAGATTATGTTAGGAAGAAAATTAATGTTTAGACGTTACATATTTGTATTAAAATTAGCTTCGAACACGTTTATCAATAAACCTGATCAAAAATACACTTTGTCACTACGAATAAATTAAATTGTTACAAATTGCTATGAAATCAATTGACACAAATAAGTAATAATGCTTTTGTTGCAATGTGCGAATATTTGATTACGTTTATCATTTTTCCATTGTCACTTAAAAATATGATGTAAACTCATAATATTTAATAAAACGTTTGGAAATATAGAATTAATAAAGTTGAAACAATAACTGATAAAGAATGTGTTGTGATTACCAGGGAATGTATGAATAATATTTAAAAAAAGTCAGCACGATTTATCTATCAATCTTGAATTCTAAATATTTCCTACACACTAAAGTACAGTATTTCATTGCGTTGTATTTTTTACACAGCAAAAACAATTTCTGTCTAATCATTAATTATAAAATTATTTCTTCATACTTTCGTATAAACACAAAACTAATCTGTGATCGAATACGTTATCCCCAAATTTATAATCAAATTTTATTGACCTCGATTTAAAGAAAGTTTTTGGAAAGTTTAATAAAAGCCGACAGGCCAAAATTGCACCAGCAACAAGTTGCTTGAAAACTTCTCTAACCACATACAAACTTTACGTGTTTTCCGACTGGGAAATTGTTTTGTTATATACATTAAATGTCACTAAACTATATAAACAATATTCAAAACCTTGAAACATCAAATTATAACTTTTATCTCATTTAGTCTTAACCTGAATTATCTCGACAAAAAATGGACGATAATAAATATAATTGTAACGTAATTTGACTATAATTATTTTTCTATTTCTACATCAACAAGGTGACATATAATTATTTTATTACATTTCTACTAAAACGGTCAAATAAATTTTTAATGCACGCGAGCATGCTAAAAACAATAAATTGAATCAGCATTATAAATATTTATTACCCAATCAATTATTTATGTTAATTAATATTATATTATTATTCCATATTATTTATGTTATATTATTAAATTTAGGAACATGTCCTGAAGATCAGAAAAACATCAGCTGTTACGGAGGTTTTGCCCGTACCGGGCACATAATCAGGCAATTTAGGGAACAGGCGCAAAAAGGAAATATCCCGAACGTCCTGTACCTGAACGCAGGCGACATTTACACCGGCACGTCTTGGTACAGCGTCCACAAATGGAAGATCTGCGCCGACTTTATGAATATACTGAAGCCAGACGCCATGGTGAGTCAATTCCATCAATCAGAACACAATATGGAACGTTATATCGGTGTCCTCGAGACGTTTTGTAATTTATTTAGCTAATTGGAAATTTATCTAAACTTTAACTTAAGTTTTATATTATTAATCGCTTGTTATTCATATATGAGGTACTGTGCTTAATCTAATCTTATTTTACTTAATATAAATGTTATAAAAATATTAAAAGAACCATTATATTATACAACTTACTTACATTTAAAATTAATTTGTTATTATATCTATCAAATGTAACATCTCATATTATTTATTATGAGGATTTAATTTTTCAATGAAACTCTTTGATGTTTTATTCGTTACAGCTTTTGCAATGTTTTAATAGTACGTTGTTTAATTAATGGCAATAGTAAATCACATGTTTTTGTGCAATTAAAGTCATATGTAAGAATATGTGTTGTAACTATAAATAAGATGATGAAGGGTCTTTAATTTGTATAGTAAAAACAATGTTGGGGTCGGTTTTATAAATTGAAATGAAATTTATTTTGAATAATGTTAAAGTATATGGTATTATATATGGGGATATTTAATGATATCATATCTTTTGTTAATGTTCCATTCAGGATAATATAATAGGTGTGTTATTTGGCAGTTTGGTAGTTTATTTAATTTTTATTTAAACACAAACTGTTATTATCTAGGACACATTTCAATAAAATCATCGTTTAAATTTGTTAATAGATAAGGGGGGAATTATATTTGGATAATATGATTCGTTACATAATTTTTATTTGATTTATCATTATTTATTTATACATCAATTTCTTAATCATAAACATTCCCACATCTGATGTAGCGCATCATCCTTCTAAAATTATTTACATCAGCACTTAAGATTAGAATATGTTATATGATAAATCAATTGAAAAATCAATAAACAGACCAAGCATGTTATTTCGGTCCAGACATCCCTGTCAGAAATAAAATTAACATCAATATGTATAATTCCAGTCGTTGGGAAATCACGAATTCGACAGCGGACCCCGAGGACTTCTGCCATTCCTGCAGGCGGTAAACTTTCCCGTTCTGGCGGCCAATTTGGAGCTAAGCAACGAACCGGAATTGAAAATCGTTAAAAAATCAGTTGTCTTGGACGTAAATGGAGTACAAGTCGGGGTCATCGGTTATTTAACACCTGACACTGTCCAAATATCTCAAACGCGCGGGGTCATTTTCCAATCTGAAGTCTCAGCTTTGACGAAAGAGAGCGAGAGATTGGACAAAGAGGGAGTGAAGATCATCATTGCTCTGGGACATTCGGGCTTTCTGATGGACCAAGAAATTGCCCGGAAGGTGCCGCTGGTCGATGTGGTGATTGGTGGACATACCAACACATTCCAGTGGACTGGAACACCTCCAGACATTGAAAAACCTGAAGATATGTACCCCAAGATAATTATCCAAAAGTCTGGCAAAAAAGTACCTGTGGTACAAGCTTATGCTTACACTAAATATATGGGTGTATTGAACACGACCTTCAACAGCAACGGAGATTTGGTCAACTTTGTTGGACAACCAATTTTATTAGACCACACTATTCCGCAGGATCAAGACATTTTAAACAATTTGGATCGATACAGGGAAGAAATCAATCAACTGAGCAAGATGGTGATAGCCACGACAAAAGTACTGTTGGACGGTAACGCCAATGTTTGTAGACAAATGGAGTGCAATTTCGGCAACCTACTTGCCGACGCTTTGGTGCAATACGTTGCGTCCTTAACCTCCGGCAAGTTTTGGACGAAAGCTCCCATAGGTTTGGTCAACGGTGGGGGAATCAGGAACAGCATAGAGCCGGGAAACATCACCAGGGCTGAACTGATTGGAGTCATGCCGTTCGATAACAGGATCGTAACGTTAGAATTAACGGGGGCTGATTTGTTGAAAACATTAGAAATTGGTGCTAGGAGTAACGGGGAGACTTCCATGGGTGAGTTTTTGCAAGTTTCCGGATTGAAATACACTGTTGACAGACGACAGCCCCCAATGTCCAGGATTGTACACGCTGAAGCGAGATGCAGTGATTGTTTAATACCCAGGTACAAAACTGTGGATCCGAAACAAAATTACACTGTGGTCACGTTCAGTTTCTTGTCGGAAGGGGGTGACGGGCATACCATTTTAAAAGAAAAAGGTTTTAACAAGCGCATTGAAGACTTAAACGATGTTGATATGGTACACTGGTACTTGAAGAAGTACAGCCCGGTTTATCCAGAAGTTCAAGGACGGATTACGATAATTGAAAAGGACGTTCCAGATTCAGGTTGCGCCCTTATACAGGTCAATTTTAATGTTTTATTTATCTTAATTATAATGATGCTTACTTTTGTTAACTTTATTTCGTAAGGTGTTATCAATAAACTTAGTGTCTGTGATTTTCAACCTGTACAATTTGTAAGACACCAAAAATTAATTCCAATAAAGTGTATGATAATAATTATACTGCATATTTATAAATTGTTTCAATAAACATACATCGAAGGTTAGTGAACAATAAACGTTATGATAACTAATTAAATAGTGTTATTGATAAAAATATTACAACAACAACTTTTCAATATTATTAAAGGTGATGTTCTGTTTCAGTTGTAATATCTATTGTAAAATCTGAGAACCATAAACATACAAGTTCCAAATCTCATTTAAATTTATTTCCCCAAAATTGAAAACGTAGCGAGACAATTTTCCGCAACATGCAATACGATTGAATAAAATGTGACTGGTGTGCAGATAGTGTATTACCAGATTTGCATTAAACGTTGACTGAGTTGCATATTGTGTGCGCGCATAAGTCTGTAAAAATATGCATGATTCGTTGCATGGATAAAACGCAATCCAATATACAAAATCCATGCCATTATTTACATTTTTTTGAGCACTGTCTATCTATTATATTAGTGGTTAATTGTTGGTATATTCGTATTGTTTTAATAGATGACAGCACTCTATGCACGTTGTTATAGGCAACCAATATATAAGCATTGTGTGATCCGATGTGCCACTATAAACTTCTTTTGTGCATTGTGCATTGTAAGAATTGCGGGGAGTGAAATGTGGTGTAAATTGATATGAATATCCCGCGTCCATCAATTGATGGACCCGTAGCTCGAACGGGCTCAGTCATCCCGAGAGAAACAAACGCTAACGATCTAATAATAGATGCCAGATGTTCCCCGAACGGTTGTGTCAGTTTGTGTGCCGTACAGTTGTTCACGGTGTGGGCAAATAGGGTAACGATTTTCTAGGAGCCACCCTCCGTTAATAAACCGAGAGACCATATTGTGCGCTTACACGGTTTCGTTTTCAGTTTACGTTTGGCACTCGACTGATTGATTTTGTGCTTTGACTCTCAAATAATCGATGGAAATGTTGCCCGATAACGAAATACAAGCAATCGCGACAGATAACTGTGCACCAAATGAACAGAAATCCAAGTTGGCGTGGCAAGTTTTGGGGAACGACTTGAGGAAACGCCACATCGAAGATTTAACTGCTGAGGAATTGAAGAACCTGATCAGATTTGCCTTTCAAGGACCCGGCTTGATTTATTCTGATGTACGAGAACATCCCCAAAATGATAAATGAGTATAAATTGTGACTGTGTTCCAATCAAGAAGTGTAATATGTAATTAATATTGTTTCTAGTCCTAAAACCAAATTGAATGAGACAAATTATGTTTAAAATATAGGTTAATTTAGGTTAAGTGATGTGTAAATTCTAGTCTGTAAAATGTTAGATATTTGTATAATATAGTACAAATTTATTTTCTGAAATAAAGTTTCATATTAAATATACAATATTTTTGTTTTCTTATATCTATATTATAACGTTTTTTATATAGATTGGACGATAAGAATACGGTATCGGGCTAATAATTTCAGGACATTTTGGTACTCATAAGATACTTCAAATCTTTATCTGTTACCCTTCCTGAATAAATAAAAAAATACTGAAAATCAGTAAAAATTGTAAATCGATTGACCGGATATGTTTTGGGGGATGAGGGTAGCTTCTAGGGGAAAAAAATAAGAACTATATCTGTTCATAAGAACCTTACAAAAACGAGGTTATTTTATTAATTTTGATTTTTAACCATGTTACGATAACGATAAAAATATGAAATTATTTTTTTGAATTCCTCATTCAATTTTCGATGAAATTATGAGCTTCAGGAATTTTTTAAAACGGTACGTCACATTGAAAAAAAATAAAAATCGATTTTTTGTTGAAAAATAGATTTCTTTTTATGATTTAACTCTTGAAATGATAAAATACAGAACTTCTGCGATTACTGTACTAGTGAAAAATACAGAATATGTTAAAATAGGAACACTCATAAAAAAATAATTGTTTTTCATATAGTGAACTCTAATCATTATTATAAACTTTGTTTTTAACTATAATGATTAAATCAGTATAAAATATTATTGTTTATATAATTCAATTTAAACTTTCCTTTAACTTTAAGAGTTCTGTATTTTATTATTTCAAGAGTTAAATAATAAAAAGAAATCGAGTTTTGCATAAAAAATGGATTTTTAATTTTTTTCAATGTGACGTACCGTTTTAAAAAATTCCGGAATTCCATAATTTCATTGAAAATTGAATGTGGAATTCAAAAAAAAAAATAATTTCATATTTTTATCGTTATCGTAATATGATTAAAAATCAAAATTAAGAAAATAACCTCGTTTTTTTTAGGTTCTTATACTCAGATATAGCTCTTATTTTTTTTTCAAAATTCAAACCAAAATTAAAATCATTCGTTCGAATTGAGTGAAGTAACTAAGCATTTTATATAAACACATTTCACTCGAATTTTGACAATATTTGTAATAGTATTGAAAGGAGCTGGAATCTCGTTTAATTGGAATTTTTGTTACCCCCCAATTAAACGTCCCGAAGACAGCTGTTGGTCCTTTTCAAGTTTAATTAATTTTTTTATACACCGGATATTACAACACTGTGTCACTTTGAAAAAGACAGAAATTCAATTAAACCAGTCAAAAATTTTTATATCATTTATTTATTTTTTATCAAATGTATATTTACAGGGTAAGTCTACGTTATATAAATAATTTGACTAGAATGTATAGCATTGACTAGAACGATTACAAGTTTAAACTCACGTCTTTAAATTGTGGGGAGAAGTTTGTATCTTATAATTAAAATGTAACATTGATTGACGTCAGTTTTATACATAAATTTCTCTCCCTTCAGACCTAATAAAATAAGCGTATTCTGGTAATAATATCAAAACTTATAAAATCAATTACTTAAGTAAAATAGTCGTTTATATTACAATATTTTCATCATTCTTTCCTTCCCAGAAGTTTCTCGGATAAAGCCTTAACCATCGGATGTTCAGGTGGTAAACCTTGAGCAGACAAAAACCTCATAGTTTCCATGGCACAAGCTGCATATCCCTCAGCTTCAGGATCATGAACCTCTTCATTATCCATCTCCGCTTGAAGTTCGCAAATCTTCTGTAGGCACAGTTTCAACATTTCCGTCACGTTATCCTGTTCACGCATCTAAAAAGTATGGTTTTATAAGTGTACAACTCCGTTTGCAAAAAATTGTAGTTAGTTTACAAAAGAATTGTTGGAGTGGTCGCAGAAAACAATCTAAACCACTATCTATCCAATTCACATGAGTGGCTGATTAAATTGCACGATTTGATTGTTGTCCGTCTAATGTATGACAATAAGACGATAAAATGACTCTCTCTGGTCTTTAAGCTAATATAGTTTACTATCGTATTTAAATAAATAAATAAATGAAATGATGAAAGAATTATTCTGTTAAAAAATCTCATTGTAGCCTTTTTATATTACTTACTCTTTGGTGTCTGTTAATCCTTTTATTACGTTGTTTCTCACTTTTCGGGTGCTTCATCCTGGTTAATGTTCTGTCAGTTTTATAGTTTTGAATATACCATATACCACAAATCCAAGTACCGAGTAGTACTTGTCCACACGAAATGAAATAACTAACGTACAAGCAACCACAAAGTGAACCGACTGATTCGAAATTTAATCTGCATCCCGCACGAAAAATTGCTCCCCAACATCCCACTCTTTCGAACAACAATCGCCCAATAAAAACCAAAGAGCGGACGCACGCATCTAAATGCGTGAATCGCACCCCCATTTCGACCCACCGCCATGGGAAAATGGTACTTGTCTCCTATAATTTAAACGGGCGATGGTGTGCCGCTTTGTGAAGTTCGTGTCGACGAACAGTCAGCTGCTGATGACAGATGTACGGACACATGCATTTGGTGCGGGGTACGTGCGAAGCGGGGGCCGATTTTAAGTTGCAGACGGGCAGGTGTAGACGGTGTCGAGACTGCCGTTTCTTTTCCATCGCGCCGCTTTTGTGCCGTGAGGAAGTCTTCAGGTGCCATTGTTCTTCGACATTTTAAGCTAAAGGAATTATTAATTAATCGATTTTTGGAAATGGTAAAAAACAAGTGGTGGATAATATTTTATGAAACAATTAGCGAATTAAGGCCTGGTGTTTCTGGAGACCGTGAACGGTGACCTATTAAGGATGAAACCCTTTAATATTTAATATAATTACTCGAGAACAAATATTATTTCAAAATTATATTATATTTGCATATGCAAGAGGGACTTTTCACGTACCCATACGTGGCAACTAATGGGGGAGGAGAGGGTCGTGCGATAGTTGGCACGAGACCCTAACCGATTTTCCCTCACGTTGTTAACCGACATCTGTATGTAAAAACTAATTTACCACCGAAGTGATTCTGAATGAATTTGTTTTGATTTTATTTAAAACGTTGATATTTTTAACATACAAACAAACCTACTTTCTTAAACACTTTCGCTTTTGCTTAGTAATGAGGACGGCTGACGTCATTTTTCACCATTCTCTTGTTATACATATTTTATTGGATTATATTTTATTGAATAATTCAAACATTTTTTATACTAGTTCAGAACATGTGTGAAAATAATTTAGTGCCATTATAAAAAAGGATATTTTATGGAGAGTAAATACAATAAAAAAGGGATGTTCAGCACATGATAGAATCAGAGCGATAAAAGCCACTTCGAATTGTAAATATTCGTGCTCGAGGCCGCGAAAATATAACAATGCGAGACGGTTGAGCGGATCGAAAATCAAATGCTGGTCCATAAAGCTAATTTTGAATCCGTCGTCACGTCATTTATCGAATACGAGAAATTCCCTTGTCTGTTTCCTGCATTGTCCATTATTCCTTTCGCAATATAAATAAAATTTTAAATGTATACTACACACTCACGGGTTCGAGGATGTCCTTTTTAAATCCGTTGCATTTACATGGGTCATCGCCGTCCTATTTAAATCTGCGTAATACACAACCGAAGCTCATTATTATATCAGAATTACGTTTCTTTTTTCGACGCCTCATCTACATTGCAAATTGGACCCTTTACAAAAAACGTGTGCCCGGTTTTAATCCCCGACTTCTTCGCCACCAATTTGTTGAGAGAACCTTTTTTCCGTCTGAACTTGTAAATTTATTTACTGGGAAGGGACTGTAAATGAAAAGTCGAATAAAACCACCAACAGATATATTACTTTCTTTGTTTACGATTCGCGTACAAATCATTATTAAAAGTGGAACTAACAATGCGGGTATGGTAAGGAAGAAGAGATTTGTTGTAATGTTTCTTTGACAGCTTGCGGCCATCTGCCATACACCTGGCGGCCGAGGAAATTGGACGGGCCGCCGTTAATTCCTCACTCTGTTCCACACATACATAACGAGTATTCTGGCCCCGAATCAGGTAGTAATTTAAACTATTAATGGTCCTCCATTTCTAATAAAAGTTCAGAAAATTTTTAACAAATTAATTCTATAGGATTTACTTCACCTCACTCACAAATGCTTCATTTTCTTTTACTCAACAATTTTAAATACCATTCATCGACAGAGCTTTAATTATTTTATTCATCTCTGAAAATTATAACTTCACAGTATTTGTACGAGACAAAACCAGCTAAGCAATGAATTTCAGGAATTTAATTTAATTTTTTGCTTTACATTTAATTAAAAATAATTTATTTCATATTCCATTGAATATAATTTTAACTAGTCAATTAATTCGTGATGTTTTGCACCCCATTCAGGTAAATGTATCGATCTTCTCCGAATATCTGAACTTTACTTTCAGTTTACTAGTCAGTTTTGACTTGTTATCTCCAAATGGGGTATGACACATGTTCCTAGAATTTATCGTCAATTTAATATCAAGTCAATCTTTATGTTATTCCAATTAATTACTGAATAGATCTGCAACATGCCAAAACTTAACAGACGCATATTAATTCAGTGAAAAGTTAATTTAAGTGAATCCTTACATTTACGAGGGTGGTCTGAAGTTTCCGACCTTAACCCTAAGATGATGGCACTCGTCAATAAAAGCCGATGAACGTAGTTGTGCATCTTTTGACAGTTAGTTACTCACCAAAGTTTCTACCATTTTGGGCACGCAGTTTTTAATTGACAGTCGTTTGAGTGAGTCGATGTAAGTGTTTTTGTGAAAATGGAAAAAAATTGAGTATCGAGCTGTTATTAAACTTTTGTTTTCGAAAGGCTATGCGCCTACACAAATCAAAGATAAGTGGGACTCTGTGTATGGGGACTCACCAACATCATTTACCACAATGAAATTTTTGGCAGCTGAATTTAAACGTGGCCGTAAGAGCTTGGGAAACGATCAACGTTCGGGATGTCCAGAAACTGCAACTACTGACGATAACATCAGTCACCAAATAGTGTTAAACGACCGCCGAATTAAAGTGAGAGAGGTAGCAAAGGTAATGAAAAGAACATGTCTGTCACATATTAAATCAAGCTTTAGACATGAGAAAGCTGTCCACGCGTTGAGTGCTGCATTTGGTCACGTTAGACCAAAAACGTATTCGAATGAACATTTCCAATGCCTGTTGGCGCAGTTTAGCTGCACTAAATTCGAGTTTTGGCGCCGATTAATTACTGTAGATGAAACTTGGATACACATACGCCCGAAACAAAAATACGGTTAAAACAGTGGACTGCAAAGGGGGAACCGGCTCCAATAAAAGCAAAAACTGTTTTTTTCGGCTGGAAAAGTGATGACGACTGATTTTTGTTGAGTTATCTTAATTGATTCTCTTCAAAAAGGAAAAACCATTAGAGGAGCATACTACGCATCATTAATTGACAAGCAAAAGGCAGAAACTACGGGAAAACGGCCACATTTACACCAAGACAACTTGGTTGCTATGGCAAAAATCCATGAATTACGGTTTAAACTGATGAACCATCCGTCTTACTCACCAGATCTAGCCCCAAACGATTTCTTTTTGTTCCCTCATCTAAAAACTGCGCTCGGAGGACAGAGATTTTTGTCAAATGAGAAGGCAATCACCTTTGTGAACAATTATTTTGCAGAGAAAAACGTACTATTTGGACGGGTTAGGGAGATGGGAGCATCGCTGGGAGAAGTGTGTAGAGTTACAAGGAGACTATGTAGAAAAATAAATAAAAAATTTAAGAAAAAAATTGTTGCATCATTGTTAGGTCGGAAACTTTTCAGACCACCCTCGTACTTCTACCAACAAACCATCATGTTCATATTCATAACACTATAGGTTTAATGGTATGCGGATATTGCTTATGGCAGCAGATCACTTTCAGATTTCAATAGTGGAAATGTGACACCCAATGATATATGGATGTCGTTTTGGAGCCTTATTTTCATCACCACATAAGAAGAGATCTCGGACTAATTTTTCAGAAAGATAATGCTCGTCCACATATTACCAGGAATACATTATACTTCTTAGAAGCCTTCCAGGCAGTTAACTGCCTTGGCCACCCAGATCTCCAGTCGAAAGTGGGATATGTGGGACGATGCTTAATAAATTTATAGCGCCCTTCACAGACTCTTAATAATCTAAGACGTCAGATTCAGTTTGCGTGGGATAAGATACCACAAGAAAAGTCGATCTCATTAGATCAATGCCAAGACGCGTCAATGAGTGTCTTAATCAAAAAGAGGGTCCGACCCATTATTAGCTTCTGATAATTTGTGCTTTAAGATTTTGGTTTAATTTTTTAATCAATTATTATTCTATAATAAGTTTAAAAAAATTGTAATGAATCAAATATATCTCAGTAACCAATACCGAATAGAAAATAATACACCGTTGAAACGTATGGAAAAATAAATAAATTGTCAGACCACCCTCGGATATAACTATTGATGTAAAATTAGTTGCCTACTTACCTAAACTTCTTTAAGTGGTATAAAAGGAATAAAATATATACTCAAAAATAAATTTAAACATTTATTGTATTATTATTTATGACACATACATATGTACAAAAGTAAATTTTAGGTGAATTCCAAATATGACACAGATTAAATTTAGTCAAGAAAAATGCTTATCTTGGTAAAAGTGAGACAGTATTTACAGTGTTATATGATTAATATTAATACTGATTGAAGTGATACAAAAATAATTAGATTTAACATAGTTTTTCTACAATTGGCCATTTTAACAAACCTTAAATTTTTCAGTTTGATCCCTTATTCACAAATATACTTTAGGCCAATTTTTACGCTTAGCTACATAAACTTTGGAATAGACAGTTAACATTAATAAGTAATTTGATTTATTTACAAGTCTTAATTAGTTTCATTGGACATAACCATCGACTAGTCGCACAACTCGTCGATAATTATTTACAATCCACTTATAAAAGTACAAACTCGATTACGATATGCATTTGGGAGTATTTACACTATCAACAATCAACACAAACGTGCAGTTTGTTCGTTCGAAGGTGTTTGATTAACGAAATCGATCCGATCTAATCTAAA
Source organism: Aethina tumida (assembly GCF_024364675.1). Classification (NCBI taxonomy): domain Eukaryota; kingdom Metazoa; phylum Arthropoda; class Insecta; order Coleoptera; family Nitidulidae; genus Aethina; species Aethina tumida. The sequence goes on from NC_065435.1 coordinate 79,058,769, forward strand.
CAGCCAGAATCGGACTTGAGGAACAAGAAACGGCGATTAGAAATGAATCACGTGTCGCGCAGACAGTGGAGTTCACGAAGCTTATGCGTTTTCCCCTATTTTTGCGATTTTTCGGGGCGCAAGTGCCCGCGAAACGCAACGAAAAATAAAAAGACCAAAGAATAAATTCCATCGCATATAAATTGCTACTTAAGCACTAGGAAACTGAAGGTACTGCGGCCACGAAATTTTCATTTCTGGTCTATGGTTTTGCTTAATAAAAAAAAAAAGAAACCGGCGGGTGGTTTATTTAGTAGATGAGAGTAGGTCGTTCCGAAGTTGGAATTCCTCTCGAATTAGGCCAAGAGCGTTTTATTAGGAGACAAAATGGAATTTTCATCATGTCACATCTTATTTTATATCCTGTAAGTTTTATAGTTTTACGCTAGTAAATTTATTTGTGAAATTTAAAGTTTTAAACCAAGTCGAATTAAGAATTATGAGTGTTTTCAAAGTTCTTATTTAATTAATTAATTTAGTCTTGACAAATGAATCTGTTACAAATTCTCTGAATAACATTTATATCTGAACTTTGGGAGCAGATAAATTAGGCTAATGATGGAAAGTAGGATTTTCATTCGGGTCTATTTTCTCGGATACTCCTGCTCGAGAAAGCCGATCCTTCATCCCTTCGCGGTCCCGTCCCTGCGGAGCCGTTCTCCTTAAATTTGCCTATCCGAATATTTGCCGTGGCAAATTCGCAAGGACAAATTGAAATAAATTGACCGAAAACTGGCGTTGTGCAAAACCGAAATGTATCGGGGTCGAATTCAATAAAAGTCAGATCAATATGTTGTTTCGATGGTGGAATGTTGTCTTTGGAAAGTTGCCGGCGCACGAAAGATCCACGGGGGGTGTGACGACGGGATAATATCTGCATCAAATACTTACTATCATTCCGGTTTTCACGCCTTTTTCTTCGTTACTGTTCCGCATAAGTTCAAGGACGATCTCGAGCAGGATAAACGACATTTATTTATTTATTATCGCTTCGAAACTTGAAATTTGGAAAATTTATTCATTAAAGTAACGTAAAAAGTAATTAATTTTGTGAAGCTTCGAATAAACTATTATTAACAGGGAACTTTTAAAACACACATAACATCCGATTAATTAATAAGAAAAATTGAACTGATTAATATTTTTGTTTGGTTTTTGAAATATGGCCGCCGTAACCTTCGTTATGGGTGGAAATGTTGGGTTTAAAACTAAGGTCGTTCGAAAAGCCGGGAAGTGTCCTCGTTCTTTTCACTGAACTAAGCTCTACTTACTCAACATTTGAAGGTCTCTGAAATATACAAAAATTGTTAGTGTTTTGTACAATTAATGCAAACATATAAAGTATGTAAATCAAAACGGCACACAATAACGTCAATGCAGGTGGAAGATGATGCTAGAAATGAATTAACAAACGGGAGTTGGAATGGCACATTTCGAGCTGTTTATGTTTACCCAGGCCAGGATTTAATTAACGTTTCACCCCAAGATTATAATAATAATAACTGTCTCGATTCTCTGCTTATGTGTGTGCTAAAAGCTGGTTTCAACCTAATTGTTACATTTAAGCTCGGCACTTAACTCTACTTTGCGAGTTTGATGAGCTCAGCCATCGGATTTATTGTGTGATCGATTTCGAACACAAGAAAAATACAAATTTTGAATTCATTCGAGGAGTTTTAAAAGAGCGATTGCGGCCGGGAAATATGTGAATTAAAATAAATCACTGTCACGCGAATCAATTTCTGATACGCGCTCGGGAAATGTTTAAAAAGTTGTCCGGTGATACGCTTCTTCTCGTTTTATTTATGGGGCTTTCCCCAGCGCTAAATTGACTTTACGAGTGGATATTGGTTTTTAATAAATTCGTTTTGTTTGCTTTCATAACTCAAACTGTCAATATTTTTAGTACACGATACAAACAATTTCGCTCCTTACCATGGACACTGCCAGTTGGATTTTCAAAGCCGGAGTCCTCGTGAAGGACGTGGTGTGGTTCACATGTTGTCAGGATGCGTTTTCAACTGCAGTATCCGTGGTCCATGCTCATCTCGGTGCGTAGGATCATCGAGTTTTTGTGACCTTTTTCGCCCAGTTCGTTCTGCATGTTCATGCCGACAGAGTTACGTTCGTGCGTGTTTCGTCTTGCCAATGTTCCTTTTCGGTAAATGCTCTGACTTTCGACTATGGTGTTCTGAAAAAATAGGCAAACATTAACACATACATATACCGAACAAAATATATATGTAACAAAACGAACTCATCGGCGTCAAACACTCGACAATTCAAAGTTGCAGAGAGAGTCAAGAGTCAAGTTCAAACTTGTATCATCGAGCACGAGCCTTTGTTTTTGTAGTGATTAGTTTCTTCACGAATTGGTTTGTTTAGATAAATTTCAGTTATTGATATTCTTTTGTTGGTTGTATACAGATTAAATAAAAGTTTGCGTCCTAAAGTCCTAAAAAGTATGCTTATGCTCACTGCTTGACGATTGTTGAAAAGAAGAAGTTAATCGAAAAAGTAGAGGGAGATGAGAAGAAAAGTGATGTTGCAAAAGAATTTAAGATTCCTCTGACTACTCTCTCAACCATAATAAAACACAAGGAGAAAATTTATGCTGCTAAAGCTACTGGAGTACGGAAAAGAAGTACTAAAGGTCAATTTTCACGTCCGGAAGAAAGCCTGGTCATTTGGCTAAGACAGTGTAGAGGATAAAAAATATCTATTGGCGGACACTTGTTAACGAAAATAACAAAAGAGTTCGCGTTTACTCTAAGCATCAAAAACTTTGCGGCAAGTGAAGGGTGGCTTACAAATTTCAAAAAGAGAAATGGAGTTGTGTTTAAAAAAGTTTGTGGGGAAAGTGGAAATATTAATAATGCAGTTTGCTTAGATTGGCATTGTAAATTGAAGACTTTGATTAAAAACTCGAAACATTTTTAATGCTGATGAAACTGGCCTATTTTTCAAATGTTTACCGGACAAGACACTTACTTTTAAAGATGAAAAATGTCATGGAGAAAACTTAGTAAAGAAAGGTTGACAATTTTACTTGCAGTAAATATGGAACCTTAGTGATAGGAAAAGCAATGAAACCGCGACGTTTCAGGAGTGAAATCGTTTCCTACTGATTATCGTGGTAACAAAAAAGCTTGGATAACGACAGAACTTTCAATTCGCTTTTAACATTTAATGGGTACATGAAACGACAAAAGCGGAAAATTTTACTGTTTTTAGACAATTGTACTGTCCACAACAGTCCTACATTTTCCAACGTAGAACTCTACTTCTTTCCGCCGAAAACAACTTCCAAATAGCAACCGTTGAACCAAGAGATCATTCATAATTTTAAGACGTTCTATCGCAAAAATTGTTAAGCTCGACTTAAAACCTTTCGACAAGCAGCTTACTGCGACTATCGCGGTTCTGACTACTATTTTACTGATTGGCAAGGAAAATCCGGTTTCATAAAAGAAGATCAGGAAAATGTTCCAATAATTACGGATGATGAAAAACCAGCAACAAAACCACTAGTTGACATTAGCGGTGTGACTTTTTCCAACGATGAAGATGAGGACAATACATCATGCTTCCTTAACCTTTGGTAGAGGTGTCAGTTAAGGAAGCAAGATTCTCATTCGACAACTTACTAAGCTTCTGTCTACAAAAAGGAAGTGATGAAAAAGCATTTTAGGTACTTTTTCTCTTAAAAAAAGTTATTGAGCAGTCTGAGCAGCAACAATGTTCTTTGACGCAAACCAATATAACAGAGTTCTTTCGAAAGATTAATTAATTCACATTATGAATATGTACATGTATGTATGTACCTCTTAACTTTTGTAATTCATAAAGAATAGCAGTTAATAAATAATAATTCAAATAATTCGAAGTTTTATATCTTTTCTCTCAAAAATTTCGAACCATTTTTCAAACACGATAATTCGTAATATTTTAAGAGTCTCTCGAGTTTTGAACTAACGAGAATCGACTATATTATATATTATAAATTTTAAAATTTTGTTACCTGAGTGTGTTTTCTGTACGTTGAATTGAAACTGGTTTCGCAATTCGGATTGGTGGTCATAGTGCTGTTCCTCGGCCATCTTCTCTCCTGGCAGCACAAATACCGATTGAAATGCGAACGGAATACTCCACTGACACAATACAAAGCCACCGGATTCACGCAGGAATTCAAAAAACTGTCGGACAAATTGTTAAATTAGTAGGGGGATGAAAAGTAACGGTTTGGAGAGAATGGAATGGACGTTAACAGCAATTGGACTCATCATGGGGTTGTTTATGCCAGTGTTAAGTGGGTGAGAGGTTGCCCGGATTGCGAAAGTTTGTCAAGGTTGGTAAATTTTAGTTTTTGTGTTTTGAAAAAAATAAAAATAAACATTATTGTGTTTCATATAACAATATTTTCAGTCTGGATGAACCTATAACAACTGTAATTATGAATAAAAACAAAGAGAATAATAAATTAAAAATTCAACGGTAAATTATGCTTTATCATATTTTTTGAACCACATTTAAAGTCTGCATAAATCTGCGTATAACAAATGTCCCAACATATAATAAACGATTCTAATTTTTACACGTAACATTAATTTAAATTTTTAATGACGGGCTTTAGTTAAAATCCTAAAAAGGATAAATATGACATTTTTACAACCGAATTAATGTTTCTCATTAAATGTGTGACCACTAAATAATTCATGCCACTGTTAAAATTTAATTTGACTTGACTGACAACGTTAAACAATATAATTTCCAAAATTCCAATAAGACAAAAGTTTCTCAAATTTCTTCAAGTAACTGAACCGACTTTTTGCTCGTTTTCCTTTAACAAAACCTCGTAAACTTATTAACAATATTTCCCCAGTCTAAAAACTATAGAAAACCACAAACAATTCCACAACTTAACAAGCGCCTCGTTACAAAAACTTTAGCGCCAGTTAAAACACTTACTTGTCCCAAAAACAATGCAAAACTCTGGGACAGATCGTTTAATAGATTCTGGCGTGTAATTGCGGCGATGAAAAGTGCCTTTTCAAACGCCACAATGAAATTTCCTCGCAGAGTTTTTACCACCCTCGCACAACGGAGCGTCATTTTTCATTAAACAGATAATTGAATGGAAAAAATCTTGACACGAGTTGCTTTGATAACTTTTGTACGGTAATTAGCGCAAGTTGAGAAACAATAAAAAACCAACAAGCAACAATAAACTCATTTTATATAGCAAGATTTCTTAAGTGGTTTTCGATGTTACAAAAATATTATAAATTTATGCATTTGAATGTAAAAAAGTTGATTATATTGTAATTTTTTTGTAAATAAACAAAATAAATTTTATGGTGAAATATATAAATAATTCATGACCTTTCTGTTCAACATTAATTTGATTTCGGTGTAAAACTTTGTTTTTAAGGATTGCTAAACTAATAATAAATTAAATAACAAAAATTATAATATATATGGATAGTTAATGTATTAGTTGGAACTTCTGTAATCAAGTAACTACTAACAATAAATTTACGAGCGAAAGTTTCCATGATGTTACTAGAGTCTTGCCATGTGTGAAGGCACTGTATAAAATATGCATTTCCTCCTCATTTTCTCAAGACCCCGTCTAGTGTTTTATTAAACAATCTTCCATAAACAGGGGTTTAGTTAACGCATGCCCCAGATTTAATTCTGCGGAGGATGAATGCGGATCGTCTCTATCATTTTATCTCAACGTCGCGAATAAATTTGCCGGCTTCACAATAACTTTGTGTAACGGGTACAGAACGTTCATATATATTAGGATGCAAAGTGGGTTGTGCATTAACCTCCATATGATAATTTAATAAACGTTTCAGTTCGTTTTATAAAATAGGGCGTCTTTTTTTGCACAGCAAGCTGATTTTTACTTTTTTATTAGAAGGGTTGATTAGCTTAATATTCTTCGACAGAGGAAACTTTCGCATTAAAATTTGAATTGTGGAACATGAAATAATTTTATTTCAATTTTTGCCTACATTACAGGAAAATTTTGTATATTCGTCTTAACGTAAGACTATTACAAACAAAGGTATGTATAGCATTGTAATTGTATTGTTGTTTTAATAAACTTGTAGTAATTAATTAGCTCACCTTAAACAGAAACCGATGATTCTTATAGCGTGCCACCAATCGTTGTACTCATTTAAGGCGTTTTCGTTCAGGTGAAACCATAGCATAAATACATGATGCGGAAGGAAACAGATAAAGAACACTGAAAGCGACAAAAAATCATCGAAAAATAAAATACATATATTTCAATAAAACTGTGCGTGTTTTAAGAAACAGTCGATTCGTTTTTTATACAATACAATGTTTACGAAACCCGAGATAAGACAGATAAACTAGATAAAATTACTTTAAAATCGATGTGTTGGTTTTCATAGGAACGGCCAATATTTCATGATAACAGTCTTATTGAATGTGAACAAGGATGTTCATAAATCACTCGGTAAAGCTCATTTCGGTATTAAATTAGTGAAAAGCATTTTTCATTGACCGCAGCTTTATTAACACCGCCTAATGTAATTAGCGATTTTCCTGAAGCACAAAGCACCATTCGTCACAAAATACTGTTCAGCTCCTTTGCATAAAATCCCTCATGAATTTTAACGTCATTTAATTTTCCTTTTAAAAATATTATAAAGTTTTAACAAAACGGGCAAGATAATAAATCAAATGTGAAGCAGTGGCTCGAAAATTGAATTACAGTTAAAATGGACCGGAATTATTTCGTTTATTAAGTTGTTTGGATTCATCTGTCTTCCTCGTTTTCGTTATGAGGTGTTGGTATTTTCTTTTTCAAATGCACACATAAAAAAAAAATTTAGTAAACGTACACTAACGCTCATATGTAGAGCTACTTTAGAAATTTTCATTTGTCTTGATAAAAGTGCATATTTAAATATCCATATTATTGTCAAGGGTCAAAAGTAGAGCAACTATAAAATAAAACAACCTTACGTACGTTTAGCCTTTTATTATTTAGTATCTAGTAGCATATCTATTATTTTTAATAACATCTAAACACATTTTATTCATTGATTTTAGTAGCTTTTCAATATAATCGTAAGAAATTTCTTTCGTAGAGTTCATTCATATCTGACAGTCTTTTTGTATGGATTTTTCGATCAATTTCTTCTCAAAGGTTTTCCATTGGATTGAGGTCTGGGTTTTGTTCTGACCAAGGCATTATACGTACTCCTTGAGAAGCGAATCATTCTTTAACTAACTTAGACGTGTGTTTCGGATCGTTGTCGTGCTGGAAGGTTCACTTTAACCTCATGTTACCTTTGCCAAATGGAAGCATATGATTGTACAGAATGTCACGATAAATAAAACGATCCATTATCCCGTCTAACATAACCAGTGGGTCCATGCCAAACCCAGAAAAACATGTTCAAACCATAACGCCTCCTTCACCATGATTCACAGTGGGTTTAGTGTACTTGGGTTTATACCTTTCATTAATTGGTCCTCTCACCAATGAAATGTCATCAGAATTGAATAATTGGAGGCCGACTTTCATCGGAAAACAAATTTGTTTTCCATTGCCCATCTGTCCAAATCACGTTCTCTTGCAAAAAGTAGTCTCGCTGCTCTATAGTTTGAAGAAATGAAGGGCTTATTTGCTGGTTTTCTACCATAAAGACCAATTCCGTTTAGTCTTCGGTACTCACCAAAACACAGAGTTCGTTTATTTTTTGATTTATGCAGGATGCGTTGATGAAAGTGTCGCGACAACAAGCGTTTTTGTTTCCCTGTCCACAGTATTGCGTGTTCTACGACTTTTCGGAACTCCTTCCAGTCTATTCCTTCTGTGAAAATTGGAAATCGTCTTCGAAATGATCGATTTGTTTAAATTTAAATCTACTGCAATTTTACTCTGCTTTTCACCATTCCGGAACTTTTCTGCAATTTGTTGTTTAATTTGTATTGATAAATGGTCACTTCTAGACATTTTCAGCTTTAAGGAACGATGTCGAGAATAAGAAATAAATTATGAAATCAATTGTATTGAATATAGGGTTTAGTTGCTTTACTTATGAACCCTACCCGAAATAAAATGTTGTATAAAAACTATGTAAAAAATGATATCCGTATATAAATTGAGGTATAAAAATTAAATTAAAAGGAATTGTTCTTTTAGTAAAATGATATATATAAATGTTTGTACTCTCAGGATTAATTTATTATACAAACATTTATGGTATAATTGGCAGTAGTTATGTGAAACATTGGTTGCATACACTGCTACATAATAACGTAATATCGATGATCGAATTAACCCAAAACATTTTCAACTTCCATTACTAGTTTTAATATATATATATATATATATATATATATATATATATATATATATATATATATATATATATATATAAATGTTTAACAGTTTCACCGATTCAAACACTGTGTTTCCCAAGACGCAATTCGAATTGACCAAAGTGGTGATTCCCCGATTCCCCGATCGATCCCTTTTGCCAACTCTTAATTTAAACCCGATCGCACTTACGAAAGACGAAAATGAGCACCATCCTGGCGACGTGTCTCCTGGCCTTCGCTTGCGCCACGCTCTGCGTACCCCTTATCTCGCCCGGCATCTCGTTCGCGCTGTGATGCAGTCTGATCGCCATCAACACGTAAAAACAAGCGATGATCGCCAGAGGGATGATATAATAGACCAGTGACTTGATCACGATGCTGTACTTCTTGTAGCTGTCCACGTCAGTGATGTTCGGGAATGGGGAACAGAACACCAGCGTTTTATTCCTGTGCAAACGAAAAACGATGGATTTTTCGAAGATGTAATACGGGGTTTTACCTGTCGATTTCCATGTAATCGAGACGAGAGTTGATAGCGTCCGGTAAGGAGAAGGTGGCGGCCAGCACCCATATCAACGCGGCGCTTAAAACCGTCATCGGTTTTGTCTGCAAGCAAAAGACATGTAAACATGTAAACATGTTTTCGTTTGGTGTCGTCGAATCCCTTTTACGGCAGCTCCTTAAATGTTCGAGCGTTGTAAATAAGTTGTAAACTTGTCGTATGATGCTTTAAGCACTTCGGATAAACAGATTTGAATTTTAATGTTCACTGACTATTTTCCACAGAGAAGAATCACAGTTAATGAAATCTTTTGTAAAAATATACAACAAATTTTATTATAGTGCAAGAGGATATTAAATATTATTACGTATTTGTTGTTTGATGTTGTAACTACATATAAAATTCTTGACGTCAACGTTTTATGACATAAAATAAATAAGAAGCTTTAGAGTTAATAAATTTTCATGTAAATAACTGTTTTTTATAAAGTAATATAATTAAAATTTCATAATTACACAAAAAGGTGTAATAATAAAGAATTATAATGTAAACATATAATTTAGTTTTTAATAATAAAAAAAATATCAAAAGATAATACGTTATTTATTACACATGTGTATAATAAATATAATTCATATTCCGTACTTTATTTCAGAAATATGTTACAAATTAAATTTCGTACAATTTTGCGACATATTATTAATTACTCAATAAAATACAAATACTGAATTGAAATGTAAATTTTAAAACAAAATCAAATTTATCTGTACTTTTTTCCAGTTACTATTTACCTGTAAATTAATTTAATGTTAATGTTCGAATAAACGAATAATAACTTCCGCATGAACTTTTAGTAAACAATTGAGAAGCCCTTCATCTTAATGATACTCTTGCACATAAAGTTCTTTAGAAGTAAAATATCCGACTAATACTACTTAAGCCCATCATATTATAGTAATTACGGTCGTTACATAAACTAGATCATTATAATCCTTCTGAAACCGCGTCTGCGGCACTGGAAAGCCCACCCCTTTTAAAACACAGACGTCGCCACCAAAAATCACGGGGAAGTTTACTTGAATACTTCGTATTTATCGACTGTGACAAATTTACTTTTTTCCTTGATATCGATGGAAAGTTTGTTTGTGTTACCGAGAAACATGTAAAATGTTTCAAGTCGTGAGGGATGATCATAAAAAGCATTTGGACTATTTTGATATTTAATGAAGTTTTCCTGTAGCTTTACATCACATTACCCATAAAACGCTTCATAGAAATTAATAATAGCGTGACAGCATTGAGTTACAAATGGAGGATATTGATTTGATTTTTTCTATTTCAAAGAAAATCCTAAGAAGTCGAATACGTTTTCAGCAAATACATTACATCTTGGAATTCTATCGGGATCTTATTTATGAATAAGTCAATAGCATTTCTAATCCATAATTCCCCATCTAACTCCCATTGACACGTTTTATTGGTCGACGTATTGAGGGATGCTTTCAATTTATTCTTACATCGGGAAAATCTTATTTTATCTCCGTCTTTAATAACACACTCCTCAGCTATATCAAAAACTCCTACGCCATTATCTACAATCAACGCTTCATTGTATCAATTCGTTCGTTTCGTTTCCGGTCAGGGGAGATTAAATTGAACGGCGTAAAACATCGTTTAAAATATTCATTACATGCAAAACAACCGATCAGGATTCACTCACTTGCAACCTTCTTAAGGGATTCACGATGGCACAGTATCTTTCGGCCGAAAGGGCGGTCAGGGTGAACACGGAGACGCCGATGCTGATGTCCTTGGCCGTCTCAGAAACTTTGCAGACCACAACGCCCCAGGGCCAATACTCCACCGTGTAGAGGATGGATGTGAAGGGAACGCATGTTATTATCACCAGCAAGTCGGCCAACGCCAGCGAGAATATGTAGCTGCAACCGAAACACGAACGTGGTCAAACAATCCCCAATTTCATTTCAAGATTCCCATCTTGATTTGATTTTGGAAATGTTATACTATAATATTCTGATTTATTTATGAATAATAAAACAGACTACCTACCATATATTATATTGGTAAGGAACAGAAAAATCAATTACTATGATTTTAATCTATTTCTATTCCTATTAATTTTAGCTTCTTCAAAAACATTTAAAATTCTACATAGTTAAAAAGTTTTGTGACTGAGGGAAATTATACAAAATTGTTGTAGTTAAGTTGTTTGTATAAGTTTCAAAACGTTGGAAACCGAGATACTTTACATTCATAAACTTTCTTTAACAATTTCAATTTCCTAATCCAAGATATCAAGTTTTTCTAACCTTTGCAAGTTTTAAAACATTTAAATCTTGATGTTTGATGATGATGTTTTCTAAACATAAACTGAATTTACCCAGTGAAACATTTCATTACATAGTTGTAATGTAAAGGTTGAGGCTTTCGTGACCATTGTTTCCTTATCTATAGCTGTTCGGTCGACGTTTGTTGGAATTATTTCCTAACGTTTCGCTAGCATGAGTGGCTGACATTTTCAGAGGTCTGATTTGGTTCGTGTCACAGATTGAAGGATTAGCAATGGACAGTCCTCTTAGTCCAGTGATCGCCAATTTGTTTATTGAAAAGTTTGAGCAAAAAGCGATTGAGACTTCCAAACACAAACCTTCTGTTTGGCATCGTTACGTGGATGATACTTTTGTGATATGGAAACATGGTCAAGAAAAACTAGATCAGTTTCTAAAACACCTAAACTCTCAACATAACAATATCAAATTCACAATGGAATTGGAAAAGGAAAACTAAATACCTTTTTAGATGTCCTAGTAGAAAAAGTGGGTGAACATTTACCGAAAACTTACACACACCAATCGATATATGGGAGAAAAGCTATATATATATATATATATATATATATATATATATATAGTTACCCATAAAATTGGAAAAATTTTATTAAATTATAACATGTTTTTATACCAACAAGGAAGATTCCACACAGTCTCAAATCTGCCAAACATAGGAGAGACCATCAACCAGCTTCTGGGATGTACCGCATACCTGATATCACAAAACGTTCAATAGGGACTACGATTAAGGAACACAAACACTGTGCTTCGAGACGAGGGTGAGTGCATGCACGTTTTCTCGATCTCTGAAACATAAAACCATTTGGCATTCATTGTAATTCTAATTGCATGTATGTTGAATATTTGAATAAACCAAATTTGACTTTTATTTCGACCTGTCCGCTTTGCATGATAAGTAGTTGTTAGTATTTATTTTCAGGTACCCTTCTTTCTTGGGCTTTCTTCGCGATGCCCAAGAAAAAGGAAATAATCTTAGCCCAGAAGGAGATCATTGCATCTCTGGAGGGCAAGATTTCCCTTCAGGAGAAGCAAATTGCTTCCCTGATTAAGGAGCTCGGCTCCTTGCGATCTCTGGTGGAGGCCAAGGCCTCCACTCCCTCCCCCGCCCCCCAGCCGCTTCGGCAATCACCCCCGCCCCCCAGCCGCTCCGGCAACCACCCCCGCCCCCGGTGCCGCCCCCGGTGCCACCCCAGCCCCAAATCTGGTGCTGCCCCCAATGCCGCCCCCAACCCCAAATCTCGTAAAACGAGTAATGCCGCCCCCGGTGCCGCCCCAACCCCAAATCTTCCAATTCGCGCAATGCGAACATTGCCGCCCCCAACCCTGGTGCCGCCCCCGGTGCCGCCCCCAACTCCAGAATTCAAAATCCGAATTCTGGAGCCTCCACCCAAAAAAGGCCAAAAAGTGACACCCCCCCACCCTCCAAACCCAAGAAGATCAGGATTGCTCGCAATCCTGTTTCTTCTTCTGACTCCGAGGCAGATCCTTACGAGGATCTGTCTTCTGAATCCTCCTATGAGTCTCCCGCACCCTCCCCTGGTCCACCCCGTGGACTAATCCGTCCCAAACGCCTCCCCCGAAAGGATTTCCCGTCCCTGCTGCCTCCATCGGCAATGGACACCACCCCTTCTCCCCCTTCTGGACAGCCCGCCCAGAAAACCTCCCCTAAAGACTCCCCCGTTCCCATCCAATCCGTGACGTGAATGCATGGCCATCCGTTTTGGATGCCATCAAGTCACAAAACATCTCCTTCAAGACCGCCCGCAACAATGCGAACGGCATACGCATCTGCCCATCCTCCATCAGGGATCATCGTAACCTTACGAGGATCCTAGAGGAGAACGATATTCCCTACAACACCTTCCAGTTGCCGGCTGACAAGCTTCTTGTCGCCGTCATCAGGGGGGTGAATGTAGCTGTTTCGGAGGAAGATATTCGTAATGAACTTCTTTCTCTGGACTTCCCCGTGATGCATGTGCATCGCATGCGCCGCGGCGCAACCCTCTGGCCCCTCGTGGCCGTCCATCTCCCCCGGGATGATAAATCCCGTAAAATTTTCGATCTGACAACCGTGGCGGGTCTCCGCGTCACGGTTGAAAGAAAGAAACCGTCCTCCACCCTTCCTCAGTGTGGCCGCTGCCAGCAGTACGGCCACACGACAAATTACTGCCATGCTCATTGGGTTTGCGGCTTCTGCACCCGTAGGCATGCCACCTCCGTCTGCAAGAAATCTGCAGACGGAAAATCTAAGCCCAAGTGCGCCAACTGTTCTGGCGAACACAGGGCTTACTACAAGGGTTGTCCTAAGGCGACCCACAATAAGTCCAAGTCCTCCTCCCCCCAGACTGCGGTCCCCAAGCTCCCCTCTGCCCCTGTCATCCCCGGAGTTTCCTACTCCCAAAAAGCCTCTAATAAAGTGGGTGCACCTCCCGCAACCGCTACCACCTCCTCCCCAGCACAATCTCCTGCTTCCCAACAGGAGATTCCTGCTTCCCAAACCCCCCAACCCCAAATCGAACCCAACTACCAGTCCCTAATGGCCGAAATCCAACGGCAAAACTCCCTCATCCTAGAACTTTTCAAGAAGTTCGATTCTCTGCTTCCCAGCCCTCCCAATGGACACTAAGCCCTCCCTGAAGATTCTGACCTGGAACGCCAATGGCGTAACCACTAAAATCCTTGAATTGACCCAATTCGTTGAAGACAATCACATTGATTTGATCTGTCTTCAAGAAACCTATCTCTGCCCGTCCAAAAACCTCTTTCTGCCTGGTTTTGTTGTCTATCGTCTCGATAGAAACACCATTAAATCTTCTATTCATCACAGGCAAGCAGATATCTCTGACTTCCTGGGTGAAGCAGTTGGTTTAGAAATTACCCCCGAATCGGGTAAACTTACCCGTATCTTTTCTGTTTACGTTCCTCCGACCATAAACATTAAAAATCTCCATCTCACCTCGTTATTCCAACCGGGATGCGAAGTCATTCTAGCTGGTGATTTCAATTCGAAACACGAAGCTTGGAATTGTCTCCGCACAAATCCCAATGGAAGACGTCTCCAGCGACTTTCCATCAACCACGACTTCGCTATCGAGCCCCCCGACTCTCCCAACCATTTCCCACATGCCCGTAACCAAAGGCCAGATATTCTTAGCCTCTTCTTGTGCTATGGCCTCATTCAGGTTGTTGAAGTTTCCACAACACCTGAACTCTCCTCCGATCACAATCCAACGATTCTCACTAAATCTGGTAATTTTATTACCAGGGAAGTGAGTATTCGTGCTATGGATTGGCCCAAACTCTGTTTTCTTCTCGCTTATGCAGACGATGTAGCCCTAATTTTCCACACACCTCAGTATCAATACTCCCGAAACTATATTCAGCGCTTCCTTCCCGAAGTGCTGGATTGGTACTCTAAATGGCGTTTAGAAATAAACGCCAGCAAATCTGTCGCAATATTCCTTTCGGATAAGCGACGTCCTCCCCCCAAAATCCACATCAATGATCATTTCATTGAGTGGAGCCCCCAAGCCAAGTATCTTGGCGTTATCATCGACCGGAAACTTTCCTGGTCAGCCCATATTAAAGCTGTGAGAAACAAAATTCTTGCCGCCTACAATTCCCTAAAATCTTTCTTCAAGTGTAAGAAGATTTCCTTTCCCACAAAATTGCGTACCTTCAACGCAATCATCCACTCCATTGCCACTTATGCGATCCCAATCTGGGGTACCGCAGATAGTCTCCCCCTTCTTCAAGGAACATATATGCGATTGCTCAGGATTCCCTGGGCATCCCATATTATGTTCGAGAGAACTCCAGATCACTTCCCTGGCAGATTCTGCAAAGATTCTCGCCAGAAATCTCCGTGCATCTGTCCTTGCCCACTCCAACCCCGAAATCTCGGGTTTGGTGAACTATCGCCCCCGGAACTATCCAGACAGATACAAGAGGCCCTCCCTCTTGGCTGTCTGAATGAATAAGTTCCCATCTGCCCTTCTGGGTTATAGCTTTTAGAGCTGGTCCCCGATGGAGAGTGGTTTTTAGTCCGTGAGAATCGGACACTTGCCTCCGAATTCCGTTCAGGAAAAAAAAAAGGAACACAAACGAAACTGCATCCTAGGAAAATCAGATAAGTCTGCTGTAGCTGAACATGCACTGAAAATCATAAGATAAAATTCCAAGATACATAATTGCTTGTCTCGACAATCGGATATCACAAGAGAATGATTAGGGAAGCAATTGAAATCCATAAATACGGAAACAATTTTAACAGAAAAAAAGAAGCATTGAAGCTGAATAAATTATGGGCACCAGTGCTCAAGAACACCAAAATCGCTAAGCAGATAAGAACGTCATTTAGTTTTCAATCAGATGTCAAAGTGACACGAACCAAATCAAACCTCTGAAGATGCTAGCCACTCGTACTAGCGAAACGTTAGAAAATAATTTCAACAAACGTCGACAATAAATCCGAACAACTTTAGATATTTTGCTCTCTTTTTGCAGAATACAGATTCAAATCAAAATTAAAAACATCATCAATCTAGTCATTTTTGATGAATTTTACTGAAACAAAACTAAACATTTAAATGGCATATACAAATATGGAATTAAAGTGTATGTGTGTTTTTGGACTGGTGTAAAAATGTTATAGTAATGAGGGTTTTAATTTTTTGTTTTATCTTGTCCCTTTAGGCACACCGTTTATTTCAGCAATATTACAACTAGTCATAAAAGAGATAAGAGCTCTAAAATTTATAACTCTCATATAATAATGTTGTTTATAAAAATTCAAACGACAATAAACTTATATAAAGACAACATACTTGAAAATTTAAAATATTATTTAATGTTAATTCATAAAGCCAAGAGTTTAATAAAGTGATGTTAGTGTATTCAAATGTAATTATCCACTGACATTTTAATACTCCTATTACATAAATTAATTACTGAAAACAGAGACCAACAATATTAACTGCATGTGTAATCCATGTCGGAAATCTTCGCTTTCAGCGCGTCATTGAACATTATCTAGATGCAAATTAATTAACACACTTGCAACCCGTTGATAAATTCTAATCGTTATTGCAGCGATTGAAAATTACACCATGTGTTTACCAAACACAATAAGAAGGCAGGATCGATTTTGGACGCAATTAATCAAAAAAAAAAACACAAGTCGGGAGCAGTGGATTAATAGTCAAACAATGTCAAAACGGTTGCGAGCCTAACAAATCCATCAACCGTTATTGATTCGAAATTCATGCCCAATAAACCGAACAAAGACCCCACAACTGATTATAGAAATTGGAATTTTGGTCCGATCGCTTATTTTTTTCGTAACGTAAAAATTACGCTTTGATACAACGGGGGTGTGTAAATGTTGATGGAATTTGGATGAAATCGTTACGGGATAGAGAAAGTTGTGAATTTTGCGATCCCGGTTTATTGTCAGGAATGTATGGTAAATGGGGAACGGGGCTTGATGATATTGGACTGGAACCTCTAAATATACTTCTATAGAATCTGAGCGAGAGCGCAATTTGCGTAAGCAACCCTATAAATTTTTAAAGAATAGCTTTTTCCAGTTTCAAAAATTGTAAAAAAAAAACTAACATTTTAGTACAAAAATGTATATATATATATATATATATATATATATATATATATATATATATATATATATATACATATATATATATACATATATATATATATATATATATATATATATATATATATATATATATATATATATATATATATATATATATATACATATATACATATATACATTATATAAATAATAGTAGAAATAAAAAAAATAAAAAAGTTCTCTTCGGGTTTTACGCTGGATTTATAAACTCAAATTGTTAGTAAAAGGTATTTTCTTCTTCAAATATGAATTTAAATTCGTAAATAATCAGATATATGTTATCTTAGGTTTGCTAGGAGTCACAAACAATAAAACAATAATAATGTTACTGTTTGGTGACTCCTAACAAACCTAAGATATATCTGATGATTTTCGCATTTCGGTCCATATTTGAAACATAGAACACATTTTATAAATAATTTGTGTATATGATAATATAAACAAACCAAGAACTTTTTGTGTCCTCCTAGGTTTTTCCCGGTTTTTAGTTTTTAGTTTCGTGAAAGTTTTCGTAAAATTGTTGAAACAAGAACCTATTAAAGCAGAGAAGAACGGCCAACGAACAGAACGAAATTTCTAGAACATCAGTTGTCTAAGTTGTCATTTAGTTGTCAATCAGATGTCAAAGTGACACGAACCAAATCAGAGCTCTGAAGATGCTAGCTACTCATGCTAGCGAAACGTCAGGAAATAATTCCAACAAACGTCGACCAATAGATCCGAACAACTATAGATATGATATTTGTTTTTTATTTTAAATGACACATGTCAATAGTGATATTAAAACAGTTCAAACATAACAACATTGTACGTTTGAAGATAATTCTTTATAGATTTCTACAAAATAATTTAATGTAGGACAGAAGTTCATTTAAAAAATTAATTACAAACCACACAGAACACTAAAAGAAAATATTAGATGTGTATGTTAGAGTAAATAACAAATCATAAAAACATTCTTTTGATTTTTGTTCGTTTTCTAAGACCTAATTTCAAGTTAAGGCTGACAGTTCTCTCAAGCGCAACACAATTTTCTAACACTTGATAGTGTCAGTTTGCACGGAAAATTTTTAAAAACAGCCCCGTCACTCCGACAAAGTGTTTATCGACTGCATTTCAATTCCGAGGATGCGAAATCAAAATCAATCTCTCTCCGGTGAAACTTTAACGAGACAAACTCGACGTTTTTTTTACCGCCGTTATTAAATTAATCAACGTCGTCACCAATTTACCCTCCTCGAGAATTTTTACTTAGGCGGAGAATGCGAGATTCCGTCACGGAATTTGGTAATAAGTTAAGAATGCGGTCGCATAATTAACTCCACGTCTGTCAATCACAATCTTGGGGTTGCGAAAAAAATGTGTTCTATCCTTACATTGATATGTATGGATAGATAATTCAATGTTAATGGTTTTTAAAAGTTGGAGTATATGCACCCTACAAAAAACATTTTGAAGCTACATACCTGTTAAATAGGACTTATAAAACTGAGTGTATTAGTTGTGGAAGATTGTGTTTCGAAGAATGTGTTTGAAAGAAATAAAATTTGATCTTACGTGTTGGGGACGTTTCGCATGGCTCTGTGCCGGATAAAAATTATGACCAGGGTTCCATTTCCTATAACGCCGACCACAAATATGATGAAAAACAGAACTGGAACGATGTAGGTTTCGGGACGTTGGTCGTACGGTGTGTAATTGTTTTCCGGGTCGACCGTCGACAAAACGATGTTCTGTGACAAATTCGACGACTGGTCCATGATTTCTGAAACCATTTTAAAATGATTATTTTGTAGGAACGCGTTGGTTATAAGGTTATTTATATTTGCATCATAAATAAATCAAGATATCGACGTTGTGCGGAAAAGTAAAGAAAACAATAAATCGCAACAAAATATCACTAGTTGGTTCGTAACCGAAACGGACGCCATTAATTTCATGGTTGACTTTCAAATCCGACACATTTACGCGTTAATAAAAACACAGACAAGTAACACCGCACTTTATTTACGGCCCTACGGCCCTTTGAAGTTAAACAAACATTGAAAAAGGAGTCGAAAACTGTTACAAATTGCGCGATCGTTAATTAGCACTCACACTCATCATAAATACAGGTATTAATGGAATAACCAAGCTGTTTATCACGGCGTTTTAGACAATAAATCGTCTATTGTTATACCTGCTACATAAAAGGCCGTAAAAATAATGCAAACAGAAACAACCCTTAATTTTAACTACCATAATAGATAATAATAGACTGTAAGTGCTAATTATACGGTGAGTGTACATTTAGTATTTGAAAATGAAGTTTGTCTTTCAAATAGTTAACTTCACAACTTGATAGATGTTTGAGCCTGAATGTCAAGGTCGAAAGATAATCACCAATCGCACAAATTGAAAGCCATATTCGGAGTCCGTCAGCTGAAAACTATAGTTCAGGAACATGTAAGTAAAAGTTAAAAGGTTGTTGGATCATTAACGAGGAAACTAGTATGGAAATGGTTTGGAAGTGGGCCAGCTCGAGGGCACACAAAAACATGTCGGAAACTGGGTAAACAAATCGTTATTTAATGTTCCCTTGATAATTATTCATATTGCATTTCGACTGTTAAACACTCGGGTCCGCAATTTATTATATCCCGCCGCGGAAACGTTCAAAACAAACTAATCCGATAATTTCTGCCTTTTGTGTTTTCATTAGACGGTTATTGAAAAGTGATTACTTCGAACAAATGTTTACTTTTGTGGGTGTAGTTGAGCCCTAAGATTAAAAATGAGCAACCCACAAGCATTTTGTTTAAAATTAAATATTTGTTAGACGAATCTCATTTTACAAAATTACGTCAATGTAAACAAGTTCAAATTGTTATATTTTGTTTCAATTTGTTCGTTCGTTCGTTTCAGCCCGAAAGCTAATTAGAGTCCGTCCATTTTTAAAATTGTAATCCGCCAAACTCAAGAAGTTAGACATCAATCATGGAATTAAGCATCCGGCGTAATTAGGATCCGGCACGCGGCAAATATATTTATGAAACATAAAAACCACTTGTTCACTAAATTGTCCCTTTGAGACACTTCCTCTTTTATTATAATACATTCATTTGTACAAACAGTCCACTATATTAACCTTTTTATTGGTCTGGAGGGACAACAGGTCTACTTAAAGGTCGGCCAAAAAGTTCAACAGCCCATTGTGACATTAAACATGATAGGTTTGTGTGAAATACACGTGTATTGTAATTTGAATTGTACAATAAATAAGACAATGTAAAAATGGATTTTAAACGAGATTTAATAAAAAATGTTTATTTGTGTCTGTCAGGTCTGCATCTCCCGCTTGTTTATGTCATTTTAATCCTGAAATTCGAAACGATGGATCCAATCAATTTAGATCGGACGACTGTAAAAATGCCACTTAAGAAGTCGACCGATTAAACGAATCACCGCAATAAGTAAACACTAGAACTCATTTAATTCCAGGCGTTTTCCTAAGCAGAAACTGCTTGTAAATTACCCGGGATTTTTTCTAATTGCACATAAAACTCATAGTGATTTATTATTTTGGGACGGTTCTACATGTTATGGAGTTAAATTGGTGTGATGCAGAATTTAATAAAAAGGCAATTAGTGTAAAAGCTTTTGAACCTTAATTAAAGTGCACTGGTCAAAAAACTTTCAAGTTGATGTAACCGATGTAATTTTAAAAATGATATTGCACTAATTTTGTATATATGAAAACATATGTATGTTAAAAGTCGCATATTTTTAATATAATTATAATTTAATAGTAAAAATATTACAATTATTTTTCAATAAAAACATTTGTTTTGTCACATGTTATTTGTATATAGTCTTAAAAATAACCATTTACTGTATGTATATTCAAAAATTCAAAAAAGGAACATAAATCTTTTCTGACAGATCATACATTTATTTCATACTGAACAAATATTTTGTATAAAATACTTTACTAAATCACACAAAGAAATATTGATATACATAAATTTTGGTAATCTTGTTTGCTCAATTCATTAAAAGAAAATTAACTCACATTTACAAAGATTTGTGTGTGTATGAGCAAATTTGCATAATACGTTGTACGAAAGCGCGAATTGAAGTTGGTGGAACCGAGCTTTCCAATATTTGTTGATCGATTAACTAAATAGGAATTTCAATCGTTGATATATGCTCTCTTTCGCCGAATGCTTTTTATTAAATTAAAATTTTAATATATTGAAAAATAAATAAAATTCTAAATCTAATAAAATTTAAACAATATAAAAATTTAAACAGCCCAACTTTTTAGCTAATAAAATAAATAAAAATTAAAAATTGAAAAATGATAAAATGATAAAGTAAATACCACAAAAAGAATATTTGAAATTTTACATTTAAGAAATTTAAATGAATATACAAAATTGTCTTAAATCATTCATTTTTAGATAAAATTTATTTTAACTTTTTTAACATTCTAAATTGTTATCTTAATTTTTCTTTTCTAAAATGTGAATACATAATACTTAAATAAAATTATGAATTATCGAATGTTTGATATATCAAATAGTTCGAAATTTTTGAGAAAAAAGATATAATTATTGAGTGTTGATAATCAATTATTTATTAACTGCTATTGTTTAATAATAATAATTAATCTTTCGAAAAAACTCTGTTATATTGGTTTGCTTCAAGGCACATTGCTGCTGCTCAGACCGCTCAATAACTTTTTTTAAGAGAAAAAGTGCCTGTAATGCTTTTTTATCACTTTAGTTTTGTAGATTGAAGCTTTGTAAAGTGTCGAATGAGGCTCTTGCTTCCTTAACTGACACCTCTGCCAAAGGTTCTGATGTATCGTCCTCATCTTCATCGTTGCTTTTTTCATTTGCATCTGTTATAGATAAAATTTCAGCATCGGATAGTGAACCTGAGACAGGAACATCTTCATCCACTTGAACAAAGTCAGAAAAACTCGCATTGATGATGTCAACTAGTGGTTCTATTGCTGCTTCTTCATGATCCGTAATTATTGGAAGATTTTCCTGATCTTCATTTAGGAAACCGGATTTTTTGAATCAACTGAGAATCGCTAGTGATGATACAGCTCTCCATGCCTTGTCAATCAGTAAAATAGCCGTCAGAACCCTGATATATGCAATTAGCTGGTTGTCGAGAGGTTGTAAAACGAGCTTAACAATTTTTTTTCGATAGAACGACTTAAAATTATTGATGATCCCTTGGTCCAATGGTTGCAATTTGGAAATTGTATTGGGCGGAAAGAAGTAGAGTTCTATGTTGGACAATGTAGGGGACTGTTGTGGACAGAGCAATTGTGTAAAAAGAGCAAAATTTTCCCCTTTTGTCGTTTAATGTCCCCATTAACTGTTAAAAGCTAATTGTTAAAAAGTTCTGTCGTCATCCAAGCTTTTTTGTTAGCACAATAATCAGTAGGCAATGATTTCACTCCTTTGAAACATCGCGGTTTCATTGCTTTTCCTATCACTAAGGGTTTAAGTTTTGTAAGTTTTCCGATCCGTCCATATTTATTGCAAGTAAAATAACCCCATAACATTTTTCATCTTTAAAAGTCAGCGTTTTGTCCGATAAACAATTGAAAAGTAGGCCAGTTTCATCAGTATTAAAAATGTCTCGGGCATCATAGTTTTCAATCAAAGTCTTCAATTTACATACAACTCCTTACAAGTTTTAGCTAATAGACACTTTTTGTTCCCTACACTGTCTTAGCCAAATGACCATACTTTCTTCCAGACGAGAAAATACACCTTTAGTAGTTCTTTTCCGTACGCCAGCAGTTTTAGCAGCATAAATTTTCCCCTTGTGCTTTATTATGGTTGAGAGAGTACTCGGAGGAATCTTAAATTCTTGTGCAATACCACTTTTCTTCTCACTTCCCTCTACTTTTTCGATTAATTTCTTATTTTCAGCAATCGTGAAGCATTTATATTTTTAAAGACTCATAACTAACACAAACTTTTATTTAATCTGTATACAACCAACGAAAGAGTAACAGTAACTGAAACTTAACTAAACAAACCAATTCGTAAAAAAGTGTGTGTCAAACTAATCATTACATAAACAAAAGTTCGTGCACGATGATATAAGTTTGAACTTGTCTCTCTCTTTCTCTCTGCAACTTTGAATTGTCGTATGTTTGACGCCGATGAGTTCGAATTAACGCATCGCTTTGTTACGTAGCGATGAT
Source organism: Aethina tumida (assembly GCF_024364675.1). Classification (NCBI taxonomy): domain Eukaryota; kingdom Metazoa; phylum Arthropoda; class Insecta; order Coleoptera; family Nitidulidae; genus Aethina; species Aethina tumida. The sequence goes on from NC_065435.1 coordinate 79,081,928, forward strand.
TTTTTCGTTCGAATTAGCAAGTGAAGGTTTGAATTAATCAATAAAAAACTTTTCTTTAAATAATGAGGTATGTTAAAATGAAATTTTAAATATTAAAAAGAATTGAGACATCTATTTTATATCGACATGAATTAAAAAAGAGCTAAGGGATAAGATTGACACAAATTTACATTGATTTATATGTATGATTCTAACGAAATTTTCATAATGCACAACGCGTCGATTGTGGGATGTCGAAAATGGCGTGATTTTTTATTTCGTATTCCCAATGTTTGTTCATCGATTAACCAAATTGAAATTTCAGTCGGTGATTTATGCAGTCCTTTACCGAAAATGCCTTTTTCATGCAAATTCCTAATAAACACGAAATTTGATTTTTTTGGATTTGAAGCTTGGAATGTCTTTAAAGGCTTACAACAAAAGAAAATTCCGAGTGTTAAATATAATGTCTTTATAATTAGCTCAATTAGTTGATGTAATTTTGTCGACAATTAGGGAGGAAAATTGGCTGCGCAGAAAACGTAGCAGGAATTAGACGATTCATTTAGTCAGTATTAAATTTAATTGGCAATTTGATACAGGAGGAAAACGTTTCCTTCATTAAGATCACCATTAACCATCTCAGTTTTCACGCACTATCAAAATTGTTTTTTTTTTTGTATTCAGTTTCATAGGCGGTAAAATGCAAGTGCACTATTCGAAGTATAATGTCTTGTGTGTCACACCGATAACTATTTGGAGTTGAACATTTAACGACATAATTTTTCAGCACACTTAAAATTTACGACTGGAAACGTTGACAATGTATGAAACGTAATAGTCTACTTGCGGGCACTTCATAGTAGATAATAAAAGTAAATCTGAATTGTTCACAATAAAACGTCGCATTTTACAATAAAATCAATTTTACAAATTAATATCTACATCTGGTTGTTAAAAAATTATTACCACACTAACAGACACACTAAATACCTCTAATTAATATACAATAATTCATATCATTTAATAGGATACGGTAGAAATGCGAAATCGTTTCATTCATAAATTTTAAAAGTTTTTTCCTCGTTTAATCTTTTTTCAGAGCAATTAAACGTTCGGTGACAATTCAGGATTATGCAAAGTGAGCTTTTACCTTGATTAATGTTTTCCGAATACTCTTTTTTGTCTTGTTGAAAATTCTACGTTTAATATTGTCTCTGGATAATATTTAACGACTCGAAAATGTTTTTAATGTCCTGAATAAAATACCAATAATCCTAGTTTATTACAAGGATTTAAAGATTTTTAAATCGTACAGAATTTTCCGTCCGTTTTTTGTCGATTTGAATAAGTGCTTCTTTGTTCGATTGTAAGAAATGTTAAATGGTACACCAAAACTGTCTGAAAAGGACAATAAGAGAATTTATTCAAAAGTTTCTTCCAACAAAATGTGCAAAACGAAATTGTGCCGCGGAATTATTACAATGGGACTGGATTGTTATGTTCCGTGTAATTCTGCGTTTCAGGTAAGATGAGTGAAAAACGCGGCCAATTACCCTAAAAGCTTCTGAATCAAGACGAAAGATCACGTCAGTACTTTAAAAGACGTCAAATTGCCCGTCACAAAAAGCACTTTTTGTGATAATATCGTGCGTGATTGGAACTGAAACAAACTTTATTTATCGGGATGCTTTCTGCTGAAACGTTACTTTTCTAATTAATTGATTTGTCAGGATTTTAAAAGGGACACAAAAACCTCACGGCAACAAAAGCAAAATCTTTCAAGTTTGATATAAAGAGAAGATTTAGTTTAATTTTCGCAAGTTTTCTTTACATTGTTATTCATTAAAAAGTGACTTTATAGAAAATAATGAAATGTGGTTCAATTTTACGTTTCAGGATAAGCATGAAAACTGTAAAAAGCTCTCAAGTCAATCGAAAATGCACATCTCATTTTAAAATATTTTACTACAACTTTCGGCCCACATTACGTGTTTGAATTGAGGATTTTATAGACCAAATTATCTTCTACCATACATGAATTTAATTTGAGCAGAATGTAAATTTTGAATAGAATTCACTGCACACAAGATATTTTTTAGTGTCTTCTCTAAATGTTTCCCGAGCGGTTATATTTTACAAGGGAGTAAATAAACAAGTCTGGATTGCGTCAAGTCGAGCCACGTTAAAATCCTTTTTTATCCTCCACGTTGATTGCCCGACTAATGGATTTTCATAAAGAATGTGTCGTCTTATGGTCTTCGCAGAAGTAATTTGCTAGATGATAAAAAGCCGGCCATGAAATAAAACACTTGCTTTTGATACTAATGAACACGAACAGGAGTGAAACATAGTGAAACAAGAAAAAATCTATCTTTTAATAAACCATAAGTACATAACTAAAATTGTGGATTCACTCAGAACGGAAATCTGTAGGTTTTGGGCGGACAATTTTTCGTTCACGTACCGCATCCGATACACCGATCACGTAACGGATTAACCGGGACTTAAGCCCGAAATCTACTTGAAATCGGAATTATATATTTCTCGGTGATGTGTTCCTATATATAGGAAATACATCAATCGGCTTTGGATTCGGTGTCAGAAATGAAATACGGGTTTTAGCCTGGATATTGAGTAGTTCTACCCTTTTATAAATGCGACAGACGTTAGATAAATAGATAAAACGAACGAATGTAGCGGCACTGCCGCGAAAAATTGTTTGTATGATCCGAAAGTGCATCAAGATTTGATACACAAAAATGTACATGAACTTTAACCACTATACTGTCGACTGTAGAATGTCGAATAGAAAATGTATCATTTTAACCGAGGTGATTTTTTTAAATTGTCATCCGATTAATTAAAAATAAGGTTATATTTAAGGTTACCCCTGTCCCACCTGCGGGGACAAAACAAAAACTGTAAATGTATGTGCATGTTTCGCATTTATTATATTGTAAACAGTGACCATACAATTCGTACATTTCCTCTGTTCCCTGTTTTCCTGTTTTCCTCTTTTACAACTCCCGGACCTTTCCTTTCTTTATAACGTCAGAATACCATTCCTGAATTACAGGTTTGTTATGCCGTGTTTTGTGAATGTTACATGTTTATGTTAAATTGGAATTATAATAAAATAATTATGGCACGACGGTTTAAATTAATTGGAGTTTGTGTGTTAATTAAATTTTAAATGTGCTCACACAAAAAATTGACGTAAACAATGTGAATTGAAAAACAATACTCGAAACAATACCTTCATGTTAATTAACAAACAATGCAGGTAATTTGTAATTATACTAAAATATTTAAATATAGTATTTAGTATTTTAAAAATTCAATAAATTTTTAACTTGTACAAATGGTAAATATTGAAATATTAGAAATTTATAAATAAATAAATAAATGAATTTAATTTATATTACTATATATAGTCAAATAAGAAGTGCTTCATCTCGCTTATATGATCAAAATACATAAGGATAATGTACCACTCCGACCCATCGTTAGTACTCCTGGGTCACCAACATATAACTTAGCTAAGTATCTTACCAGATTGCTACAACCTCGTGTTGGAAACACCCCAACCTTTCTCAAAGATTCCACTCATGTTGTTGTTTTGTTTTGGTCAGTTTCGATGTAGAACTAAAGTTCCTGTCAATGATTCCTTAAACATGATATCAGAAATATTCCTTCCAGATATAGTGCATCTTTTCCATACGTGCCTTACTAAAAGCTATTTTTTTTTTGGAACAAATTCTACAAACAGACTGAAAGATTTGCAATGGGCAGTCCTCTTAGTCCAATGATCGCCAATTTCTTTATGAAAAAGTTTGAACGAAATGCGATTGAGACTTCTTCTGTTTGGTATCGTTACGTGGATGATACTTTCGTGATATGGAAACATGGACAAGAAAAACTAGATCAGTTTCCAAAACACCTAAACTCTAAATAAATAAAATTCCAAGATACACAATTGCTTGCCTTGACAAATGGATATCACAACAAAATAAGATAAGAATAGAAGAATAAGAATGGCCAACGAACAGAATGAAATTTCTAGAACATCAATTGTTTAAGTTGTCATTTAGTTGTCAATCAGATGTCAAAGTGACACGAACCAAATCATCGTGCTAGCGAAGCGTTAGGAAATAATTCCAACAAACGTTGACCATAAACCCGAACAACTATAACAGATATGGAACTAATATGTGAAGTAGTAAAAAATAATTTTAAAAATATATATTATTTTATATATTAGAATATAATAATATTTAAAAAACAAAATTAAAACAGAGATTGAGTAATTTAAGATAATAATACTAATAAAATTCAAAGATATACAAAATCAGTAAGTAATGCAAAAATACAATTAAACAATAATTATTCAAGAAAAATGTATTCAAGAGATGTGAAAAAGTGAAATATTGATCTCCCTCTTTGAAGGAGTTTAATTAAATTTCCATCGTATTCACATAAATTCAGTAAACAATCGAAAAACTGCACACAATACAATAAAAATCATTCAGCCAGAAGACGTGGAACGAGAACGCGATTACATTTTTCATTACAAAATGTCGAGCGTTTCAATAATCCTAATTTTAAACGTCGCGAAAGATCAAAGCGCAATCTTGATTCGCACTTGCTCCGTATAAAAGGGAAATCAAATATTACGAAAAAAAGTCGTACAGACAGCGAATAAATTCCGCCAGTGATGATATATGAACTGAAGTAAAGACGCCTTGAATAAATATGAAGAGGAGAACGGGTGAGTAAAATGTGGGAAATACTGACAAAAGTCCTGTTGTGGTTTCGCTTTTACTTGGGATGATTTTAAGATCCGGTTGATTTTGGGTTGAAACTGACAAGAATTTCGCTAAATTTAGGCCTGTTTAATGAGTTTCACCCTTGTAATTTCACTAGGAGGATTATAATTTGATTTTCCTTCAAAGTTTATTTAATTATAAATAAATTTGGAATTTTTAAAATATTTCAATTTTATTTAATTAATTTTAAAATTATTACCCAAAATAGGAGATATTATTAGTAAATTAAATAAAATATTTGGTGTAAAAACTTTTTTAATCAAACCAACCGTAATCTGAACAAATCGCGCATTTTTTTCCATTCACAAATTAAATCCGGATGTGCCGCGACATAATTTTAAAGTGGCAAAGAAAATATTTGCGCACTGATTTCTCAGACGAAGAATACATCACTGTCGGTTACACGGAGATCCCGTGGGAGTGCGAAAATCTGTAAACAGCAATTTGAAAGAGGTCGGATTAAATTTATACTCACATATTGCGAATTTCCCACTAGGTTTTCCCATTTTTGCATTACACCATTAAACTCCACTATTTTATTTTTACATTCAGTTTGTTTTCCTAATTAAAACCGTACGAGAAATTAAAATTGCGCCGATTCAGTTTTCCTTCGGGTGTTTTACAACGAAAAAACGATGTGAGTACCTAATTATTTACGGGATAAACTGGCAGCATTTCTATATTGGACACGTGCAATTTCCGTTCCAGCAAACATATCAGTGGGACGTGTTCTATTTAATTTATTTATTGGTACGTAATGTATTTAATTGTAATGGAAAACGGAATCGAAGTCTTCCTTTATAGTTCGATTTAATGTGTTTTTAACAAGATTATTTTTACTTATATACATATTGTTACGTTATTGCTTTTGTTTTTATATTAATTTTTTTATTTTTAAAATCAATTTTTAAAATTCATGATGACCATGACAAAACGAATTTCGTTTGTATTTAAAAAATTAATGGGAAGGTTGAGGCTTTCGTGACCATTGTTTCCAATGTAATTGGAAAAGGAGAACCAAATACCTTTTTTGGATGTCCTAGTAATAAGAGTGGGTGAACATTTAGACCATACAGTATGCCGAAAATCTATACACACCGATCGATATCTACATAAACTATCTAACCATCATCCTAGTCAAAAACAAGAGATCATCAAACCACAAACCGAACGAACCAAAAGGATATGTGCCACAAACCACCTCGCTGAAGAACAAGAACACACAGGTCAACGGATTCAAACGCTCAAAAATAAAACGCGCAATAAAACCTCATACTAATAATAAAGGTTCACCTTGTGGGCCCACGATTGGTAAAGTTTTTCTCCCATATATAGTACGAAAAGAGTTTGACCCATCTGAATCCTGAAAGAGACATCATGTGCAATAGAGACAGTCTCCCACTATGGAACAGACTTCTACAGTCTCTGACATGCATGATGTCTCTCTCTAAATTCAGACGGGTCAAACGCCTGTCCTACTATATATGTAAAGTTACCGATAGAATTGAATAAATCTTATTAAAATATAACATCCATACCGTTTTTATATTACTAAGGAAGATTCAATAAAGTCTCAGATGCCAAAAATAGGAGAAACCATCAAACAGCTTCTGAGATATAGCGCATCTTGTGGGAAAGTATACATCGGTACCACGAAACGTTCAATAGGGACTAGGATTAAGGAACTCGAACGAAACTGCATCCTAGGACAATCAGACAAGTCTGCTGTAGCTGAACATACACTATTAGATAGATATCACAAGATAAAATTCCAAGATACACAATTGCTTGCCTCGACAACCGGATATCACAAGAGAATGATTAGGGAAGCAATTGAAATCCATAAATACGGAAATAACTTCAACAGAAAAGAGATTGAAAGATTGAAGCTGGATAAAATATGGACACCAGTGCTGTCATATTTCACTGGGTAGATTTAGTTATGTTTAGAAAACATCATCATCAAGTATCTCGGTTTCCAACGTTTTGAAACTTACATAAACAACTTAACTACAACAATTTTGTATAATTTCCCTCAGACACAAAACTTTGTAACTATGTAGATTTTTAAATGTTTTGAAGAAGCTAAAATTAATTGGAATAGGAATAGATTAGAATCATTGTAAATGATTTTACTATTCTACCTCTGAAGATGCTAGTCTCTCGTGCTAGCAAAACGTCAGGAAATAATCCTAACAAATATCGACCAATAAACCCGAACAACTTTAGATATGTATTTAAAAAACTGTTACATTTATTTATGAATGTATAATTTATAATTTAAGTAAAACTAATTTACATGAACAATTATAAATCTGAGATATTTTAACTTAATCTGTCTTAGCTTGTTCAATTTAACAGATTTGCCTCGAGCACCTTTTGTTTTCGAACTAATCTGTTCAAAAGTGTGTATTTTCGAGGAAAACGCTTACGATGTTTTTAATCAGATTTAATGAAGACAATCAGTGCATTTCGTTTTATAAACAAGCCAATTTGTATACAAATTTAAATAAAGTTTAATCTTAAAGTCTGTATACTAATTTAATAAAATTTTGAGAATAAAAAATTGTGACCGAAATTATTATTTTTTTAATACCGCAAAAAGTTAGATATTTTACATTAAATTAAATTTTTTTTATAAAAAGAAGATAAATTAACATTAATAAAAATCAATAAATAACCGAAATTATTATTTTTTAATACTGCAAAAAGTTAGATATTTTATATTGAATTAATTTTTTTTTTTTATAAAAAGAAGGAAAATTAACATTAATAATTCTGAAGATATTTAAAAGTATATATTCTAAAAGTAAGTATTTTTGGATGAAAATAAGATTAGACGAACGACAACAAATACGAAAATATTTGAAACAATATTGTATATAAGAAAAAAACAGTATCTAGATAAGATATTAATAAAAGTATATTTGAAAATTAAAGCATTTGTAAAATACAAAAAGCTCCAGTTGCGTTTCAAACTTTAATAACAGTTCAAACTTGGAGAACAGTTCCCACGCATTTTGTAATAAACGCTCCCAATAATCCAACAACTTTGTCTGTAAATAAGAACTATTCCGAGACCCGTTACGAATTCTGTTCCTATTAAACCGAGTTTTCCAATAAGTGTTGGGAATCCTGCGGATTGGAATCGAACAAGGAACACATTAAATCAGTTCCTCATCTTATGGCGATCAGTTGTCGGGTGTTTGAAAAACGAAAATGAAAACACTTTTATTACAAATTTAGCAATTAATGTTTCTTCGCATAAATTCACCGTATTTGTTGGTTTTGATGGGAAAAACTCCATGTCGCATCGACATTCTGGTGGGAGTGTATTAGATTAATATCGAAGCCGGTCGCATTTATTTACATAACAAGGAGTTAATTTCGTTACATCGCAATCTCACAGTTCTGTTGCGAGATGGAGATAACGATAAATGAAAACTGCATGTGACACATTTTAATCGAACCGTTGACGTGCGGTTTTAATTGTTTTCGTCCTGTACAATAAACACGTCGCGAACATGAACAACAAATATCGACGTTACCGGAAAAAAAAGAAGTTGTATATATATATATATATATATATATATATATATATATATATATATACATATATATATATATATATATATATATATATATACATAGGTCTTGAACAGACGATGAATCAAACCGATGGTCAATTATTTTCTCTCGTATATTTCGATGATAAATCGATTGGTGTTTTTTGAAGTCTCATGATGCTAAATTTATTATCGTTCGTGTGGAATAATTTACAATCGTATTGTTTTCACGTGTGCTTTAGATTTATTTCATGCTCAGTTTAGAGCACAGCGTTTAATTTGCTCATTTCCATTTATAGATTAACATTCAGAGATTCGATTAAAATTTTACATTGTACAAGTACATATTGTTGTGGTTCGGGTATGAATATAAATTCCACCTGACTGATGTTCGTGACGTCAAATTGCGTAAATCAATGATAACTAGGTACCTATGCAAACCGGGTACTCGTGCATTCTCATATAAAATCAATATGCCCAAATAATATTAAATAATAATTATATTAAAAACTATGAAGGTTGTTAATTTTTCTATTATTATTATTATTATTATTATTATTATTATTATTATTATTATTATTATTATTATTATTATTATTATAGAGAATGTTATATAGTTTATTCTTGTATAATATAGTTGACCTTTGTTAAATCGAAACTCGAGGGACTCTTAAAATATTATGAATTATCAAATGTTTGAAATATCAAATGGTTCGAAATTTTTTAGAGAAAAGATATAAAATTTCGAATTTTTGAGTGTTGATAATCAGTTATTATTTATTAACTGCTATTCTTTAAGAATGACAAAAGTTAAGAGGTACTCACACAGCTGATGTCAACTAGTGGTTCTATTGTTGATTCTTCTTCCGTAATTATTGGAAATTTTTCTTCATTTTCTTTTATGAAACCGGATTTTTTGAAGCAGTTGAGAATCGTTAGGGATGTTACGGTTCTCCATGCCTTGTCAATCAGTAAAATAGCCGTTAGAACCGTGATATTCGCAGTTAGCTGCTTGTCGAGAGGTTGTAAAACGAACTCAACAATTTTTTTACGATAGAACGTCTTAAAATTATGGATGATCCGTTGGTCCAATGGTTGCAATTTGAAAGTTGTTTTCAGCGGAAAGAAGTAAAGTTCTACGTTGGACAATGAAGGAGGACTGTTGTGCAATTGTCTAAAAAGAGTAAAATTTTCCGCTTTTGTCGTTTCATGTCTCCATTAACTGTTAAAAGGCAATTGTTGAAAAGTTCTGTCATCATACAAGCTTTTTTGTTAGCACGATAATTAGTAAGAAACGATTTCACTCTTTTGAAACATCGGCGTTTCATTGCTTTTCCTAAGTTCTTCCATCCTTCCATATTTACTGCAAGTAAAACTATCAACCTCTCTTTACTATGTTTTCCCCATGATAGTTTTTATCTTTAAAAGAAAACGTCTTGTCCGATTGTCTCGGGCATCATAGTTTTCAAAGTCTTCAATTTACCATGCCACAACTCTATTTCCCTTTTTGAAATTTGTAAGCCACTCTTCACTTGCCGCAAAATTTTTTATGCTTAGTGTATAAACGAACTCTTTTGCTTTTTCCTTCAACAAATTTACGATAATAAACACATTTTGTCCTCTACACTGTCTTAGCCAAATGACCTGGCATTCTTCCAGACGAGGAAATTCACCGATTAACTTCTTCTTTTCAGCAATCGCCAAGCATTTATAAATTTTTAGGACTCATAACTAACACAAACTTTTATTCAATCTATATACAATCAACGAAAGAGTAACAGTAACTGAAACTTAACTAAACAAACCAATTCCTGGAGAAGTGTGTGTCAAACTCATCATCACAAAAACAAAGATTCGTGCTCGATGCTACAAGTTTGAACATATCTCTCTTTTTCTCTCTGCAACTTTGAATTGTCGAATGCTTGATGCCGATGAGTTCGAATTAACGCGTCGTTTTGTTACGTAGCGATGATTTTTTCGTTCGAATTATCGAATGCATCAAAATGTATTGATTTAGTTTGAAATATAAAGAGATTTTCTAGCGATAACTTATAGAGAGGTTTGAATTTTCGAAGCTTTGAATTAACAAGATTCGACTGTATTTAAGAATTTGAGACAAATTAATGTAATATTGTTTCATTCTTATATTCGTGTCGGAACCAAAGGGGTAGATGATCCGCTTTCTTGGATTTGAAAAGTTTGACTGACAAAGATGCCAGCCTCCTGGTCATATTTTAAATTTATGTTACTTTTTGTATAGAGTCGAACTTAGATTACTTGAATATTTTGATGACTGGAACTAAATATTTGGCACGACCTTCAATAAGTCGAATTTCTCCTATCTGAGGTAAACTCCTCAAGGCATTCCCTGCTGGCAATAACTGAGTTTAAAATTAAAATTACGGATTGTATCGTTCTTTCAATCCGATGAGAGAAAAATCAATATAGCTCGATTGCAATACGTATTTTACAACAATTTTCAAGATGTGATAATGTGAAAGGAAAAATAAAACTGGAAGCAGGAGTTACAGCAAAATAAAAGGTCTACTTGAGATTATATTATATTAATTATATGATTCTACAGCATATCACGATAATTAAAACGATACATTATCCCGTCTAATTAACCAGTGGGTCCATGCCAAATCCAGAAAAATATCCTCAAACCATAACGCCTCCTCCACCATGATTCACAGTGGGTCTAGAGTACTTGGGATTATATCTTTCATTAATTGGTCCTCTCACCTATGAAATGCCAATAGATATGAATAATTCGAGCCGACTTTTATCGGAAAACAAAATTGTTTTCCATTGCCCATCTGTCCAGTTCACATGTTTTCTTGCAAAAAATAGTCTCGCTGCTCTATAATTTGAAGAAATGAAGGGCTTATTTGCTGGTTTTCTACCATAGATACCAGCTCCTTTTTGTCTTTGTTTTATGGTATTCATCAACACACTGAGTTCGTTTATTTTTTGATTTAAGCGGAATGCGCTTTCCTGTCCACAGTATTGCGTTTTCCACTAATTTTCGGAACTTTTCTACAATTTGTTGTTTAATTTGTAAATTAATTCATAAATGGTCACTTCTAGACATTTTTAGCATTAAGGAACGATGTCGATCACAGAAATAAATTATAAATTCAATTGTATTGAATATAGGGTTTGTTTGCTTTACTTATAAAATAAATTAAATTAAAAAGAATTGTTCTTTTAATAAAATGATTATGTTTTTTGATGCTCTACATATGAGAATGTAATGAAGCATATTATTGTGAATTTAGTGTTTTAATCAAACCAAAAAGACAGATTACAGTCGCTATTCTATCATATATATCATAGAACATGTTTTCAATGAAATATAAATGAATATATTTAAAACGTTTTGATTAAGCATCGACAACATAAATAATAAAAAAAAACATTTAAGAGGTATTTTAGAATTTATGTTTGAAAATTAACATCTACTATACATATATTTGATTGAAATGTATGTTATTTGAAACCTTTCATACACGTATTGTGTTCACAATCATAAACTATTTGCATACATTTTGAATAAATATAGATGTGATTGTACCAAAAATGTAAATATTTATTAAATTTATTTGCGATTACCACATTTATACTAGAATTGCATTTACCACATTGTTACTTCTTATTTTCTATTTAATTGGTATTTCTCATATTTATCCATAAATCCAATCCAGTAAATTATGTATATAAGGCATAAATGCGTATTTATTTTTTTTTTTCTCCGGTTATTTATAGAGCTATAAAATACTAAACTAACTAACAAATAAAACTAACAGTCAACTAACTAATAAATAAACTGACATGAATTATTAATCTTTCGTAGTAACTCTTAAAGCTTCTGCTCGAAGTTCGTAAACTCTCCGATAAAACACCCAATTAAATTTTGTCCGGCAAAAACTCCGTAACTACTCCAAACCTTCTTGTCTTAGAAAAAAAATTCGTTCGACTACTACTATACATAGTGCGTATCGATCGTTCGGCCACTTTTTGGAACTTAATTTATATATTTTTGAAACCAAGTTTAGAGGGACCTTCGACTCGTGCCACATTAATCTCAATTCCGCGCTCGGACGACCTATTTGCATCGGCCTTCGAAAACTGCCACTACATGATGTTGATTTATTCGTGCTGGATGCAAAAGGCCGCACAAGACGAATAATTCATACATTTACCTGTCAATGATTTTCTTCAATGTTTTAAGTTAGTTTTTGAAATTCTTTTTTTATATAATTTATTAGAACTGATGGGAATTCTTCATAAATGAACAAAAAATAACTAAATGATCCACAACTTAACGTTCTAAGGAATAAGGGAAATGTTATTTAATAAACTAACAAAATAACGAAACATTTAAACGTATGAAAATGAGACTAATATTAATTATAGAAAAATCTAGAAAATTTTATGTTGAAATATTTATTTCTCTTTTTCAAAAATAATAAAATTCTACACTTAGAAATTACAATTTATAATATAAAAATATATAAGTATGTGATTAAAATTTTTCGGATAAGTTGTGAAAAACCTTGTATATATACAATATCGCTCATATGTAGAGCTAAAAATTAAAAAACAATCATTTTATCAAAAGAACAATTCTTTTTAATTTAAATTAATTTTATAATTAATAAGTGCCTCAATTTATATACGAATAATGTCATTATTCAGATAGTTTTTATACAACATTTTACTTCGGTAAGGGTTCATAAGTAAAGCTACAAAACCCTATATTCGATACAATTGATTTTATAATTTATTTTTGTGTCCGACATCGTTCCTTAAAGCTAAAAATGTCTAAAAGTAACCATTTATCCATACAAATTAAACAACAAATCCGGAATGGTGAAAAGCAGAGTAAAATTGCAGTAGATTTAAATTTAAACAAATCGATCATTTCTAAGACGATTTAAAATTTTAACAAAAAGAAAACACTGGAAGGAGTTCCGAAAATTAGTACAAAACGCAATACTAACAGAGTTGTGGATAGGAAAACAAAAACGCTTGTTGTTCGCGACTCTTTTATCAGCGCATCCCGCATAAATCAAAAAATAAACGAACTCATCGAATTCATGATGAATGAGTACAACAAAACGAAGACTAAAATGACCTAGTCTCGACGGTAGACAACCAGCAAAGAAGCCCTACATTTCTTCAAACTATAGAGCAGCGAAACTACTTTTTGCAAGAGAATATGTGAACTGCACAGATGGGCAATGGAAAACAATTTTGTTTTCAAATGAAAGTCGGCTCCAGTTAGAAGACGTTATGGTTTGGGGATGGATATTTTTCTGAGTTTGGCATGGGCCCACTAGTTAAGTTAGACGGGATAATGGATCGTTTTGTTTATCGTGACATTCTGTAGCATCATAGCTTCCATTTGCCGAAGGTAACAGGAGTTTAAAGTGAACCTTCCAGCATGACAACGATTCGAAACACACGTCTAAGTTAGTTAAAGAATGGTTCGCTTCTCAAGGAATGCCTGTCATGCCTTGGCCAGTACAAAATCCAGACCTCAATTCAATGGAAAACATTTGAGAAGAAATTGATCGGAAAATCCGTGCAAAAAGACTGTCAAATATGAATGAACTCTACGAAGAAGTTCAAAATTTCGAAGGATTATATTGACAAGCTACTAAAATTAATGAAGAAAAGGTAGTTTAGAAGTTATTAAAAATAATGGACATGCTACTAGATACTAAATAAGACAAGGCGTAAGGTTGTTTTATTTTAAAGTTGCTCTACTTTTGACCCTTGAATATTTTTCAAATATTAATAAATACCTAACTAAACCCACAAATAAACAATTATATTGCTGTATTGTTTTTATCAAACATACTGCATAACTTACAATAATATGGATATTTAAACGTTTACTTTTATCAAAAGAAATGAACATTTCTAAAGTTGCTCTACATATGAGCGATAGTGTAAATATAGCAACTTTATTTTTGATAGGAATTTTGGTTGACTAAATAAGTAACATTTAATTTAATATTAATACCCTTTTTGCTTTATAATTTCAACACTGAACTATAGACTCGTCGAATTTCGACTTCGTTCGAAGTTTATTGAATTGTTGTGAGAAGTTCCTTTAAGTTACTACCTGGTGTAAATTTGGGATAGTCCTTTTCATTTCTTCTTTCCGCTATGTTTTCCTTGTTTTCCTGAAGATTTATGTTTATTTCTTTGTAATTTTCTTCTTTCTTTGTTGATTAGTCTCCTGTTGATATCTGTATCAAAGGGGTCGCGGGGTTCAAATGGCCATTTAATAGTTTGATGGGTTTTCGTTTGGTTGAGGAGTGTGTGGAATAACTGTATCCTAGAAGGGCGTATGGCATTTGTCTTTTGATTCCAAGATTGTTGACTGAAATCTTTCATTTTCCGGTGTATATCACATGAATGAATTTGAATTTTATGGGTGTCGACAAATTCTTGAATTTCATTTATGTTAATTTCTATTCTGGACAATGAAACAGCATTACTATTTAGTTTGCCTTTTTTGTAGAAGATTTCGTAATCATATTCTTCTAATTTGAGGCGCCATCTAACTAGTTTGGAGTTGGGGTCCTTCATGTTCATTAGATATTCCAGTGGTCTGTGGTCTGATAAAATTGGTATGCTATGTTTGGATCGAGAAATGATTTGGCGTGGGGTCAACGTATCGTAATTAATACATGGGACTTACAATATTTATAATAAACCAGTAAAAAATGACCAAATAAATATTTTTAATCGGAATCGGAAAAAAATCAGTTTTAGTTTATAATATTTTATTTATTTCACAAGAACATTAAAATGAATATCGTGTAACATTGGAGTAAAATGTATTTGATTTTCACTGGAACAATTCAATTCGTAGAAATTACAAATACTGGTACATTAACACACTTCGTTATGTATGGGATTATATTACATTTTTAAATGTATTAAAACATTTAGTATTAACGGTATGTACTTATCGATAGACGTATGTATGCAATTAAATAATATTGTGTATTATTAATATAAATACATAATGTATTTACAATATGTGTAATGTGTTAGAAATTGTATCATTTAGAATGGAAATTAGTACTTCGATTCAATCCAGTTTGTTCGATCGTGTTTTGTAGATTTGTGCATGACTTTCTAAATAATAATAATTGTTTATTGATTCAACATGCACACTTTATGAATAAAACACACGTATCACAATAATTAGACATGATCATGTTCTGGTTTTTATTACTGAACCTCAATAAACGAAACAATTGTTTTACTATCACATTTTTAAATGAAATTCGACAAATGTTAAACCGCCCGTAATTAATTAATTTTCCGGTGTTGGCATAGCGAAAGGACTGTTTTTGAAATATACAAAACCCTGAATAGAAATGACGGAACCCTTTGGCTTAGGGGCACAATAAAGTAGATACTTTGTTCAGGCAACAAAAGGCCACATTCAAATTGCCGAGAGATGCGTTATCGAAACGTAAAATGTTTTATGGTCGCGGTTTAAAGTCGAAATAAATTGTGGGCCAGCCAGAAAGGTTTCCGTCTAATTTTCAATCAAAGAAAATTGCCTCCGTTCGTTTCTATTTTCTTATTGTGGTGGTTTTCAATATTCAATCATTTCGACGGTTTATCTTAATAATTTCGCAGTCAGATTCCTCTTAGTTCTCTTTATATTCCTTTTAATGGTGTTTTTTGCGGTTGAAAGTAAATGGCTCAAGTCGAATGTTTGTGCAACGAACAACGAATTTAAACGAAATGATTTGTTTATTGTAATAATGGTAGTTATGAATTGCAAGTTCGACGTAATAAACAACATAAACAAAGCAATTCTGTATGTTTTACGGATTTGTACGATGATTTATTGGAAATATCAACCACGAATAAAACTTTTGTTTGAATCAATATTCACCGCAAAGTTTTAGTTATTGCTTTCAAAACCAGAAGGTATACAACCACATTTTCAACCAAATAAACGTTATGTGTGTATTAAACAAAATATTGTATATTAATAAATTTAATCAAAATTGGTTAGTTCAAAATGGATTTTGATTATCGAATATTGGACTGAAATTAATTAATTCTTAATGCCTTTTCAAATCGGTTAATGATTATTGGAAACGTTTTATAATCGTTTCTATTAATTTTAGTTTTCACATTAAATTAAAAGTAATTTATTTGACATTTAATTTCGCAATATTCGCACATAAATTATTTATAATTATGACATTAAAATATACTAATTATATATTAGCCAAATTATCTGCTTAGCGATTTTGATGTTTTTGGGCACTGGTTCTCCAGCTTCAATGCTTCTTCTCTTCTGTTAAAGTTGTTTCCGTGTTTATGGATTTCAATTGCTTCTTGGAATTTTATCCTGTGATTTTTATCTAGCAGTGCATGTTCAGCTTCAGCAGAGTTGTCTGATTATCCTAAGGTGCAGTTTCGTTTGTGTTCCTTAATCATAGTCCCTACTGAACGTTCTGTGGAGCGATATATACTTTCCCGCAAGAGCACTTGTATCCGTTGGCCTGTAGTGTTTTTTCTAAGTGTTCTTGTTCTTGGCGATCACTGGACTAAGAAGACTGCCTAATCCTCAAGTCTGTTCGTAGAATTTGTTGTTCCAAACAAAATAGATTTCAGTAAGGCACGTACGGAAAAGATCCACTGTATCTGCGGGTCCCGCAGTTCTTCCATCTTGTTTTTGTAATCTTCTGATTTCATTATACCTGTTGCATTTCCTTTATCTGCTCGAAGAACTATGATAGTTTTATCCATGTTCAGAGTTCTGATCACTCGGCACTCCATACTTACAATATTCCAATGTCTAATTTATGTTATATTATTCTAAGGTCTAATTTATTTTGCCTTCCATAAAAATGTTATTAAAACTACCCAAAATCGATCTGAAATGTACTGGCAATCTAAATAATATAATAATAATATTCTCTTTCTCTAGTCACATGATAATCATATTTATAAATAAAGCTGAACACAACATCTAAAAATGAATTTTACATTAGCAAATTAACAATATATCATAAACACAATGGTAACATCTGCAGGAACGTAAATTAAAAGCACTTGACCGCAAATTTCAACAATGCAGTTGCAACCCCGTTATCATGAAATGCACTCACTCAATTACCAACGTTTACTTTACTCCATCCAGAAATGTCTCCATAGTATTAATTATTTCAGACGTTATTTTAAACCACTTCCAAAGGTTAAAGTTTAAAGCAGAATGTAAAAATTTCTGTGCAATTTTAGATAGTACAGATTCGTGTGTAATAAGGACATTCGACCATGTTGTAATCCTAGAAACAATGTTACTTGATCTTTCAACGTTGGAATTCGACCCCAGAATTGTCTTAGGTTTGAACCGGATAATCCACTTAATTATGTTTCTGATTAACATTTTAAATGGACATAATTTTCCATGAGATCAACTGACCATTGTTCTCCTTTTAGTATAACTGAACACACGCTTAAAACAATAATTTTTTACTTAAGAAAGTATAACTTTTGTTATCTGTAATACATAATGTTTGGCGTTTGACACAAGAGTGGAAACACTATGACAAAACTTTAAAAGCACACTAATCACAATTCAAAGCAGGCCGCCGACTTAGGTACCTCGCTCTAATTATTCCATCCAACTTTCAAATCGACGCACGGTAATAACACAAACGGCCATTTGTCTTGTTCTTAACCGGCTCCATAAACCTACTTATGTATGCAACATTTACAACATCATAAAGACCCGAAACTTGGCAAGATAAAGCGCGACAGCGACGAAATGTAGACGTGTAAATCTCACGAAAAGAAAAATAAATCGCTGGCAATATATTTCCGCATTTTATCAGTTTTGTACATGTGTGTGTATTTACCAATGTTTTTTTACTTACTTATTTGCGTTGTTAGATGCAGAATTTAATGGGATATGATAATCGAAGGCGACGTTAGCCTTGATGTGCCTTTGTAAACTCGTTTCAGTCCCAATTCTCGTATCGCTATTGATAATTCGATTACAACGCCGTTTATGCATCCACGACTATAAAATTCGATATCTCTTCGTTTTGCTTATTTGTCTATTTGTTTATTAAGAGTTCCACATCAAAGTTGTATGAGGGTGGATTGATTTGAAAAACATACGTCGCAGCTTTTGGAGTTAAGCGCCTTTTATAGAAGATTGAATTCGGTCATTGAGTTTATGAAACATTTACAACGCTCGAAATTGGACTGGAGGGTGAAAAACGACCGAGTTTTTCGTCAACAGTTGCTCACTTTTATAAATATTTCAAACGATATTGGAAACGTATTCTCATAGACAAAAGCATATATCAGTTAATAAATGAAAAATTATTAAAATGCTGGAATTTGTCATGTACATAAATATTTGATAACTAGGAAAACTTTCATAATTCCTCTTATATTATTTAGATTATGGAAAAAAGATAAAAAGTTTTGCTCAAGTAATTTTAAAAGTTTTATGATAGTCTGTGGGAGAATCGAAATATGTTGTTTTGAATATACATTTCACTTTACAATTTTATGTTATTAGCTATAAAAATACGAAGCAAACTTTCAAAAAATGGTAAAAACGACGATCGCCCTTTTATAACATACTATTTATTTCTTGTTTTATCAAAATTATACTTCATCATTTTCAAGGAAAATTTGAGCATCATATTTTATAATTAGAGGGCACAGCATTCGTTACTCGAGTCTCTAATAAAAGTATCAAGTACTCAAGGAACTCGGTACTTGACCTTGTCTGTATAGGCAATATTTATTTATTTTACTCGTCCCTAATTACTATAAATCTTATAAGGTTCAATTATTGCTGTTTTGATAATTTTTTCTACCTAAAATATACTTAAACACTACATATAAATATACTTATTATTATTATATTTTGTTATCCTTTAAATTATATTTAAACTTGTTATTATGTGCAAATGGTTATGTTATAGGCATTAGTTTTAAATATTACAGGTTACAATTGTATTTAATGTATTGTATATTAATATATTAAATATATTTGGTATCAAGTTGTTTTTGTGTTTTTTTTCAAACTTACTAATTTAAAAATATCGTCTTTGTAAAAATAAAATAATTAAATATTTTAGAGGCGTACTATATTTTTTAACATATTTACATTTATTAATAATTTAATATATCAGTATGCTTCGATGATATTTCAAAAGGTAAATTCTACTCGGACATAATGTATTTATATCTTCTTGTTGCTGGGAAAAGTAATCGTCACATATCACTATATTATAATATATTATATTAATAAATAAAATTAACTATAATTTTTACTATATATTAGTATCATTTGTTTTTTAGTGTAAAATGTAAACAGTTTGCACTCTCTTCATTTCTATTTATAATTCGATTTTAATGAATAAAAATTGTGTAAAAAAATTTCTATATCTCCCGCTATAGGTTTATTATTATATTTATAGTCAAATAATTAAGTAAAAAATTAAGGCACATTTTCACACACACATATCTCTGCCTTGCTACAAGGCCACACTTTGTTTCATTTTGTAATACTGTATTGGCCATGATACCCGGAATTTCTATATTTTTGAAGGTTGAAGTAATGTTGAAGTGGCCGGCACGAAGTCCCAATTTTAACCCTATTCAGAATATTAAAAAAAAAATAATTAAAAAAAATGATATGTAGAAAGGTACTTTTTTCAAATTATGACTGTCTAATTTAATTAAATTAATTTGATTTAACATTAAATTAAAATTACAATAATAATAATAATAATAATAATAATAATAATAATAATAATAATAGTTGCTTTATTGTTCCCATAAATTACATAAATTAGAATTAATTCCATACATTGAAATATACAAAATACAAAAAGTTTAACATTTGTTCTAATTTTACACAAACCTAGTTTCAATTTCCCAAAAATAATAAAAATAATAAAAAGGTAAGCAAAACACTGTATGTTAAGATATAGTTAATTAACATAATATGCATAATAAACTAAGATACACTTCCTTAAACTTTCCCTAAACTAAATACATATATAAAATTGCAAACAATAAAAAGATTTATAAGAATAAAATATTTTCATTTACTTAACTCTTACCTAGACTGAATCAACATACAGGTAAGTAACTCCAGATACAGGTAAGTAATTAATAACCATACAAATTTTAAAAAACTACATAAAAAAAGATAACTATCAATGTATTCATACTATAATACAATTGCCACTAAGTCTCAAGACTTATCAGTGGCTAAATAGATATATTATTTAAGTAGGATGTAATACTAATAAAATCAAAATTAAATTATTATATTTTCTTCGATCAAAAGTTTGTGCAGTTCTGATTTAATATCATTTGTTTTAGTACAGTTTCTAATATTTTCTGGCAGCTTGTTATAATTTTTATTCACTATGACATTTCTTCTACGATATCCATATTTGTTTGTGAATCTATCAGATGTAACATCACCTCAGGTTTTTGCTCTAGTGTTTGGTCTATCTTCATCTGTTTCTCGTTTAATCAGGAGTTGTTTCACATTAAGTAGGTTTAGATCTTTGAAACCGTTATCTGAATTGTTGCAAATGGTCTTCATAGCTTTGTTTTGAACTCTTTGGATACTGTCTATCAAATATTCTGAAGCCAAACCCCACACTGTTATTCCATATGAAAGAACAGATTCGAACATTGCTTGATAGACAGATCTCAATAATTTTTTAGAACCTATTCCTTTTAAGTAATATAACCTACTATTCACAATACCCAATTTCTCAATCACCTTTTTGATATGAGATGTCCACAGAAAATGCTCATCAACTATTAACCTTAAATATTGTTGAGTTTGTACCGATTCTAACATTTCTGTGCACGAACATGATGCTCCGTGTAGGCAGTCATTCTGGTGGAAGATTATATTGGTGGTACCCTCAAATTTGTTGTGTGGTGACCTGATGTGCATAAGTTTCGTTTTGGAGGTATTAATAACTAGTCCCTTATCGTGCGTATAATAATAATAATAATAATATAAATTAAAATTAATTAAATATTATCATTAAAATTTACTTTTCTATTGTTAACATCTTCCAACAACACACTAAGCCAACAAATTTCCATAACGTATCACATTAACATCCTCACCTTTAATTTATCACCACACTTTAAAACATTATTTTTTCCTCTTGAATTGGTTCGTTTATCACACCTTCGCATTCAAATTAAAACTATTCACTTCACAACTTATCTGTTTAATTAAGTTTTAATTTCGTTCAAATGTTGTGGTATCGATTGCACGAATAACTGTGGACGGGGATTAAGGGACCATATTTGATCAATAGGGTTGATGTCTCGTGGGTTCGCGGTTCTGTAAACGTGCTAAATTTGAGGGACATTGATTAACTTATGAGCGATCATTTTAGGGGGGTTAAATAGAGTGTGACCAATCGAGGTCAGCGTATTTCTATGGAAACCTCTTATATCTGAACAGCGAGATTTTGATTTGAATTACATGATTTTACATAGAAATTAATTTAATCTTTTACTATTTAACTACATATGTATATGGTACACGGCACATTCTTTTGAAGCATACTTAAAATTAGTGAACGAATAAATTCTTGAACCACAGTCCAACAATGGACTGAGAAGTGTCCGAATGTCCTATTTATATTCAAATTCTTGAGCAAATGGAATAATTCGAGCAGTTCATAGTTTCATATGTTGTTTAATAGAAAGTGTCAAAAATAACTTATGGCGCTAAGACCAGCTTGGTCCAACTTTCTTCTGATGGCAGATATACTTACGTTATTCCAACGTCTAGAAGAAATAATTAGAAAACGTTCTTTTGGTTATGTTGTTCCAAAAATGCAATTAATGTATGAAGAGTAAAATAAAATTTTTATATTGACCACATTGTAGTTGAAACTGACAAATTTACTATTTATTTAATTTTCTAATAAAATATACATTAAATAAATTGGTATAAAAGTATTAAAATTGAAATTTTCAAAATTTTAAATATATTATAGCGCATCCGCCAAATTTTAATTTTTACATTACGTAAATCCTAGTTTATACACCATAATTATGAGAAAATATAGATGAAATTAAATAGATTCCGAAAATTCCCAAACAGTAAATTATCGTATACAGGATAAACTAGGTTTTATTAAAACCTAATGCAGCGTAACAAACAATAAATCACCTACGGACAGGCAAGTGATATTATGACTGGCCACATGCATAAAAGGCTTTCAACATAGACCTCCTGTTGCTGATAATCCGGGCATTGTGCGAGTCTAGGGCTAAATCGACTCTGACAAATTAACCGGTGACGCGTGTTAGTGCAAATTCAGGTGCAAAATTACCACCCTCTATAATTATCTCTGTTTAATTGCATTTGAAAGCGCTATGAAATTATATCTTGATATCATTTTTTTTAACAGTTAAATTCAGTCTGTATAGGCATTAATTAAAGAAAATTTTGTGTGTGTTGGATAGAAATAATTTTTTATTTTTGTAATTTAAAAACCAATCAATGGATCAAAAAGTTGAATGTATATATTAAAATATAAATGAAAATGAATATTCAAAGCTACTTTTTAACATTTCAAAGTAAAGGCGGATAAATATTGATATTATTAATGAATCAATATTAATATATTTGTATTTTTTATTGAAGAATTTAAATAATTTCATATAGAGTATTTATTTTTTTAATTGTCCCTTTGATCTATTTCAAAAAGTAACAAAGTGTGTTCGAATAAAAATACAAATTAATGAAGTTATATCATTAGCCACATAAAATTTAAGTGCTACGTCCAATTTAATGACGTTTTAACTGTTGTAACAAGATTTTTATTGTTAGGGCATTAAAAGTTGGGCAAAATTATTAAACAGCATTCCAAATCCGCAATATTAATAGGTCCGGAGTAACAAATTTCGAGAGTTACACTTACGATAATATCTGGTTGCAAATTGATAACGAAGCAATTTCCTATTATGCGTGACTAAATTAAATTGCTTACGCGCCGAAATTTATGTCTCTCCCGCGTATTACAACGTTAGCCACGTTTTCCCCCATAAACGGACAATACACAGATTTATTTCGCGTTTATGTGTTGGAAATGGTTGCTGGCTAAGCCGAAGAGTGTCTTTTTTATTTCGTCGAATCCACATGAAGAAATATCGTTCACTGTATTAGAACGTTAAAATGTTTTCGGTTCTATTTTTTCGTTTGTTGCCAATGTTGACGGGAAATTACTGTCGCACTGGGTTTATAATTTTCTTACTCTTCCCAGGAAATTGGTTGGTTGTTGGTGGACAAAGGCGCATAAGAATAACGGCTAGCAGCTATTTAGCTATTTAAATGGAGATTTTGTTTGGATTGAATTTT
Organism: Aethina tumida; assembly: GCF_024364675.1. Classification (NCBI taxonomy): domain Eukaryota; kingdom Metazoa; phylum Arthropoda; class Insecta; order Coleoptera; family Nitidulidae; genus Aethina; species Aethina tumida. The sequence goes on from NC_065435.1 coordinate 79,105,738, forward strand.
AAACATTTTTTTTTTTTGTAATATATGCTAAAAAACTATATTAATATATGAAAATTCAAATCCATAATTATTCACTTTTAACTGCATTTGTCGGTGCAATGAAATAATAAAACATTTTTTGATAATAATTTCACAAACACATATAAAATGTATCAATGTCACTTTTATTTATCTGATTTTTAAAAAATATCTATTCAATTTGTGGTTCCAAAAAATGGCCGACAACCTCTACTATTTGACCAAAGCAATTTATGAAGCAGGATAATAACTAGTTGTATGTAGACAATTTTATAACAGACAATAACATAAATAACAAATGTATTCAATTAAATTTGCCACAATCTTTGCAAGGCGCACAAAATTGATCTTCAAAGTTAAGATTTAAGGACTTTTACTTTAATAGTAATTTAGTTTTCCAAAACTCGTGCAAACTTTTATTGTATTGGTATTAAAACTAGTATTACGTATCCTTAAAGAATATTATTACATTCTACAACCTCGATCAAATAGAAATTAATTCATTTCATTGTTGTAAATTTGCAGAAATTCGATATATGGTAAAATTCAAATACGGGAGTGTTAAATTGATAACGATGTTAATTCCCTATTTTGCAGCACGTTATTATATGTGAGAATTGTGTATAATTCGAGCTAGAATTGCGATAATTAATGGGGGATGTCATTTTGTAAAATAAAAAATATATTTGGTAATTAAATTAATTAAAGCTCTAGTTCACAAATAATGTATTGTTTTTATTCTACTCTCTAGAAATATTTAATTAATTAATATTTTATAAATCAATTTTTAAATGTATAATAACATAAAAGGCACTCACCAAACGTGAAAAACATAAGACAAAAAGAAATTAAACCTGGGCGCATTCGCCAAAAATGTAATTCAATGCCGCATTCATCAGAACCGAAATAACAAATAAAACAAACGTATTTGCAAAATTATAATTATTGTACAGACTATTTATAAGTTTAATTCTTGTTTGTATTTTTAATTGTATGCGCAATAAATCAAATCTCAAATACAGAAATAATGATTGTAATTTGATGTAAATTTCTGCATTTTATGTTTGCAATTTATTGAGTAAACTTTAATGTTAATGGCATTCGTCCCAGTTAAATGTAAAACGCGATTTTTGCGATTTGTTTGACATGCGGAAATATTTGTATAGTTTCAAATAGACCTGAACTCTGCTTCCACAAAATTTACCTTCTTCGTAGTATACAAAAACCCACTTAATCTAATTAGATTAGACAAATTCACAATATTCAAACAGAAAATTTAATCGAAAATTTTATTGTCGTCACAACAAAACGAACAAACCTTTCAAATGTCCTAAAACGAATTTTATACATTTTAATGTGAGTACTAAATTAAATTTGCATGAAGAATTCAATTCAATAATTATCATATGCTATCGAGAGCAACTTTATTCAAATTTCAATAATTTAAAATTGTAAACTGACAGTATTTTATTAATTGAAAACGACTGTTGTTTTATTTGGGAGATACTTCACCAGTAATACATTGAATAATTTTACAGGAATTCGTTCGTTATCCAGTTCTAACATATGTCGTTGATATATTTTGCATTATTTCGTCAATATTTATGTAAACATTATTATCAAGGAGTTTGAGATGTAATTTTAAAATTTCTACTTGTCAGATACATGTGTGCAACGAAGGAGCCTAACAAATATTCAGTGCTGTTGCCTGCTGCGAATAATCAGATTTAACAAGTGGAAAAGTTGTAAGAGACAGGAATGAATGTCTGTTTTTTATTGCACGCAGCGACGGTTCGATATAGTATTTTCCAGAAGCACCTGACATTTAATTATCGGATAATCTCTTGGCCGGACAACTTTCTACCGATCGTCTTCATTAATGTGGACAAACTTGGTCGAGTTTAATGAAATTATCAAGAGGTCGCAAGTCGCATAATAATTGGGCTCGAATTAAAATTACTATGCAAATTGTTCGGGTGAATAATAATCCAGGAAATTAATCATTATAAGTGTAATCCAGTTATAGTCCACGAGGGTGTTAGTCAATTCATCCAACTAACCGCCACAACAATCGTATACGGTTACATACGTTTGACTGAGAGTGGAAAGTTTAAAGCGTAATTTGACAGACGTCTATTCAAACAATATTGGATTATTTTGCACAAAATTTAATCTCGACCATGGAAAAAAATCCTGTTATGAGAAAAGTTCTTAATTTCGTGAGCTACATAATTTTCGTAATTAATTTTAATGGATTTCTGACTCGTCCCGAAACTTTTTCTTTGTGTGCTCACGAAGAAAAAAAACATCCCTAGTTTTAATCAGACGGGAAAATTCTGATGTTTGTCCAACGCCAAATATCATAATTTTAACTGAAATCTGCCTACAAGAAAAAAAAAACAAATCCCTTTAATTTTTAAGCTCTTAATTATTACTTTTAAATGAGTTTTTGCAGATTGCCAGTATTAAATTCTATACACTGATTTGTCGATTTACATTTTTAATTTTTTTATTTGATATTGTTTTGTATATACACATTAATATAAAAAATATCAATGGACAAGTGACACAATATTAAACTAAATAAGTGAGTACATATTTTTCATTTCAATCATTTTTCATAAAATAAATCATACGCTTTTTTATACCTAAAAATATATTTTTTAAATAATATTTATAAAAAACACATTTATAATAAAGAAATGTATATTCGAATATATCATATAATTAAAAAGTTTGTTTACCCTTTTCCAGTACTCATTCACTCCATATTTACTATTTGTACAAAGAAAAGTTTATGTGTTGACTCTTTATTCTACTTCTTACAAACAATTTCTCGTTTAGTCGATCAGATTCTAAATTAGGAGGAAAGTAAACTAGGTGAAATGTTTTTAGACATATGATACCTATTTTATAAAGAATCTTTAAGAAAAACTATGATAAGATATTGAAATTGAGGTGATGTAACATTATTCTAGTTGCATTAATAAGAGCTGGATTAGCAACACAACATTCGTCAACTTACAACAAACTATTTTCTCAGTTATTGAACGTAAATAATATTCTATGATCCTGCCCACATAAAATACTACCATCGCAAAGTTGATTTCCACGTAATGTGTTTCTGTTTTGGGTCAACTGAGGTAATATATCGAAATAAAAATGGTTTGGTATGTTTTGTTGTCAACGCAAATGTTGTTAACTTAACTTTAATTTGCTCAATAAATTACAAAAGTATGCATCGTTTCCAACTCTAAAATTTGAACTGACGCCGGGTTTTTCCAACGATTTATATCAATGAGTTTCAGGACAGTAGAAAATACATACTATAAATCTGTTACATTCAAATCTAAAAAATTACACAATTCTGACGTGATTTATCATGGAATTGTTCTAGTAGGTATGTTTTAAATGAAATTATTATTATTTAATAAAGTTTTTTTTAAAGGTTTCCTCTAATGTTATTCTAAGGAATTTTCTTGAAAATTGTAAGTTGCTGAAAAGTAAGTTGACAAAGTAATGACCATTAATACTTTAATATTAAGAGTTTTAAAACTTTAGAAATTAGAAGGTTTTAAAATTTAAATTTTCCCTCAACTCAAATTAAAACCTAACTAAATATTACGGAAATAAACTTTTATATATTCCTACAAAAAAAACAACTCATTTGAATAGTTTAGGACCCCATTTATATTAAAATCACCCATTGCAATTTTCATATAAATTTGACATGAAAAAATAAATAATTTCAAGGATGCAAATTTCCCCTATTAAGCATTTCTTGGGCGCAACAGTTGTCCGTTTCTGTTCCGCCCTTTTTAAAGAGCAAAAATAACTTGTGTCCTTTGTGCTTGTGTTTTCTTGCTTGTCAAAAGAAAGACAATTCGAACTGTTCAGAATAAGTAAGAAATCGTTTTCCGTGCAGTTTATTGTAACGATTGAACAGGTAAGTTTTTATTTCCTTGGAAGAGATTCTAAACGTCGATTGTAACATATTTAAACAAAGTTTATCATGTGAAGTAAACCTGTTTAATTTCGAGGAGCCACCTTAAAACATTTGCGACGGCAGCAATCCAAATAAAAAATGTACACAGTGCCTTTTTTAGAGTGCAGGGCAGTTATTTGTCACGTTGTGAATTGAGTGGTTTAAATTAAAGTTTAAAACGTGGAGGACAGAAGGTTTTAAAATGGCTGGTTCATTTTTAAACAGTCGTACACTTTCTTTCCCGGGGGCGACGTAAAACGTGTAATCTGCCTTATTATTCTTAGGAGATACGCGATTTCCTCGGATGTATCGGTTGCAAGTTTCGTATTTTCATTTTCGCGGTGGAAATTAATTAAAACTTAACTAAAAGCACCTGGATGGAGATGATAATTTTAGATAAGTTCTTTCGTAATTCATGTGTACGCATAAAAAGACGCTTTTATATGAACGTTGTTCATTAATTATTATTATTAGTAAAATTATTTCCCATTTAAAATCATTTTTTATGTGTATGTAAAGTTTCTATTATGCCACGATTTATTGAAAACAAAAGTTAAGTAGTAATTTCGATTCTATATTAATAATATTATCTATAATAATTTTAAACTTTATGAAAAGTGTCAAACGCGATAAATTTCTGTAATAAAACTTTAATGCTTCATTAGCGAAGCTGTTTAATATTCCGCTCTTAATTAATAATGAGGACCGCGTTTATTATCTATTGCTTTATTACCTTTCGCTTCTTTTAATTTTCCACTTTCGCATTAAAAGCACCTCTTCGATTTGACCCTAATTTATTGATTAAATTTATATTTTCAATACGTGATGAAAAAAAAATGTGATTCGCCAGCAAATTAAAAAGCGTGCTGAAACTAATAACAGTAATAAAGAGTCCGAAGTACAATTTTCTCCGTCATTTATTTTCACAATTTTGCCCATATTTCTCGTCACGCAAATAATAAAACATTTTCTAGAGAAAAAAAAAAACAGATTACTTTCTCGTTATATATAATCGTTGTAAGATAATAATTGAATTCCAGAACCTCCCTTAGGGAACCATCCAAAAAATGCCTGATTTAATGTAATGGATGAATTGTATCCCACTTGAATATTAATAGTTTTTCTATGTTCATGTGTCGTTGAGAAGAACGTTTGAGACGACGAACTCATTTTAAAATACAAATTAAATAGTTATTTACACGAACATTTTTAAAAATGTTCTATAGATCTTTCTATCGATTTTATTATTTATTATACTAGGTGAGGTTAAAAGTAACCTCCTTCACCATCAGAATGCGGTGTTATCGCCGATGTGTCAAATTTCAGCGAGATACAGCACTTAGTTTTGTTTTGACAGCTGATTTTAGGTTACGTGTTTGGCATCATGATTCTCGTTCACTCATAAAAGATTATTTTTTGAGAGGCAAAATAGCGAAGGAAACAAAAGAAAAGTTGGATAAATATTATGGGGTAATGCTCCTTCAGATCACACCGTGAAATATTGGATTCGAGAGTTTCATGGTGGACTACCTCGAAAAAGGAAAAACCACCAACATCAAGTATTACTACGCACTATTGGAGCGATTGAAGGTCGAAATCGCTGCAAAACGGCCTCACAGGAAGCGAAAAAAAATTATTTTTGCAAGACAATGCGCCGGCACACAAGAGCATCGATTTAAGGCTCCAATTGCTTCCCCATCCACTTTATTTGGCAGATATAGCTCCATCGGACTATTATCTCTTCCCAAAACTCAAAAGATAGCTCATCAATAAAAAATTCAGCTCGCGGAGAAATATATTGCAGACATCCCGGAAAATTACTTTTCGGATGGAATTAAAAAGTTGGAAAATCGCTGAAATAGGTGTATCGATTTGAAAGGGGACTACATTGAATAAAATTAAAAAAAATTATTTCATTCCCAAGGAGGTTACATTTTACCCCACCTAGTAAATCAAATAATTTGTTGTCCACTGCTTTTTATTTAGTCAAACCAAATTATTTTTAATATAGAGAGAATCTAATTGAATTCTTCGAACTCGTCAGAAATGTAACATCCTTCTTTTTTTCTTTATTTACCTATAAATCTATAAAGACCGAATTTAGTCCACACACAGTTTGTCGCCGTGAATAACAATGAGCTGGCTTAACTACCCCGTACCAGATGATATTTTTTCCATCCCTCCAAACGGCCAGTTAAATGTACTAGAAAAAGTGGCGTTTTCCAGTCGAAAAAGCGCCGACAAACGTTTTTAATAACGGTGTTGTAGTTTGCGTGCACGAAAATAACGGCGCATCCATGAATATCCATCCGATCAATCTGTAAAGTAAACAGTATCAAGACGAAAACGCATTAATTATGTATGCCGGCGATTTGAATTTTATTGCAACGTCTACAACACGTTTTGTGGCTTTTTAACAACCTTTAATTAATCCATCTGAAATGTGTACACGTGCCATCAAATTAATTAATATTGCTTATCACACACATAATTGCTGCCTGTCTATTAAACTGTTTAATTGTCTTTATCTAATTTATGTTTAAAACATTGACGTCTTAAAGTACCCACATTGGGGGTCGTAAAACGGTAAAACAAAAAAAATGGAGACAACTTGAAAACCATCCTGTGTAACATGGTCCTTTGGCGCATCAATAAAAAGGACGTAAAACTTTTCCTCTTGAAGGGCACTCATACATAAATCACCCACGCATCCGCCCGAAGCAAGAGGGAATTATGAATGAAAATCGAGATTTCTGAATGGAAACTGATTACAAACGAATCATGCTGCGTTGATTAATAAGGGTTGTGTTATGGAGTTAGTTTGGATGTTTTAGGGATGAACGCAAAAACTGGATTTTGTATTTAAAACGTTTTGCGTGTTCGGAATAATACTCGAAGGGTGGTTTAATTATTAATTATAGTGCAAACACGAAGTGTTTAATTAAAATCAAATATTGATTATTGTTTGTTTTCAATTAAGTTAGAAAAGTTTTAAATTAAACACCAAAAACTTCTAATCCAAAACAGTTTACCGTATATATTCATATCTTATGAATTATGATAATTGTTCTTATCTATTTTATATATCAAATGACAATATTAATTAATTTCTAGCAAATAAATGTCACTTGAAGTTAAATCTTCTAACTCTGGAAAAAACAACGGCTTACTAGTTTAAAACAAATAATGTGGAACTATATGAGCAAATTGAAACGAATTTAGTATAAATATTTGCTTTACAAACTCCTGAATTTCGTTGTCCATTCTATTTCAATTACGAGAGTATTAATTAGATCTCTGCAATGCAAAGTTTACGTTCGTTTACTTTAAAAATTATCGTTAGTAAAATCTAAAATTAAGCTGCTTATCAATCATGCAATATCCCTTTCACAGGACAGTTATTTATCAAAATGCTGTCAAGATTTTACACCGTAACTTAGTTGATGACGAAAATATTTCTTGTATCTATTTTCGATTAGCGATAAATTGTAAATTACAGTAACACATGTGCATTAATGTCAAATGCAGCTGAATCGTGCAATTAAACTTGCCTTGACTGTCCATTAAATTATACAAAAGCATTATCTTAATTGTTCTTCATTAATCTGCATTCATAATTCCAATTAACCATTTCAATTTGTTTAATGTTATTGCCAAAACAATTTATGTAATTTGATTCACTAAACTAAATTATATTGTTTACGAATATTTTATTGTACAAGGTATTTGTGGAACAAATCACAAGAAAATATAATTATGCCCTTTAATTACCACAAAAAACAATTCATATCTATGAAAGCTATTTGTGGAACAAGTTGGAATTGAAACAAATTTATGTCATAACGAAATACAATTACAATTTTCAACTCACTACAAAATGAAAGTAAATACAAAGAACCTCGAGATTCTTGATCAAGATGATTTCATTACAACCAATCATGCGATGTTGTAATATTTTGAGTTCGGTGCAAAAAAGCAATCAAATAAACTAACACAATTTATAATAAACCACAAAGTTACAAAATGAAATGGACCGACTAAAAAATACAAATTACTTAAACAAAATTACGTTTGTGAAACAAATCAAAATTGCGTGTGTCTGAAGTACAAGAAAATATAATTTCGCCCGTTTATATCAATTACCAGAATGATACAATTTACATATATCAACTGAATTATCCCATTTAAAGTTATTTGCGTAACAAATCATTTCATGAATTAAATCATAAAAAGAAATCGTTTTTTGGGGAAAAAATTGATTTTTATTTTTTTTTTTTTTTTCAATGAGACGTACCGTTTTAAAAAAATTCCGAAGCTCATAATTTCATCGAAAATTGAATGAAGAAAACCTCGTTTTTTAAGGTTCTTATGAACAGATACAGCTCTTAGGTCCAAAACATACCTTGTATTTAGATCAATCGATTCACAAGGTGCTGAGAATAACAATTTTTACTGATTTTCAATATTTTTTGATTTATTCAGAAATTTATCTTATGAGTACCATGAGTACATTTCCTGAAATTATGAGTCCGATACATTTCTGGGGCCGATCCGGTATTCTTATCGTCACATGACCTGACCTTCGAGGCAAAATTAAATTAAATGAAATTAAACTTGCAACTTCAACTGACACAATTTCTCATCAAAATAAACTAAATACAATAAATAATAATGTTATAATATTTCACGTTGATAAAAATTCCATTAAAAAAGCAATCAAATAAACCGGCGCGATTTGTAATAAACCAAACTACAGAGATACAAAATCAAACGGATTTGCTTAAACTAAACTAAAGTTGAAATACAAATAAGCCTGTTTATTCGCTTAGACTTAGTTAGTTTCAATAAGAAACCGACTTGTTTATTTGAGTTTTCACTTAGTATATGTTTCAGCTTTGGAACCGGTCAAACTTTTAAGTCTTTAAAATTCAAATTTCTTAGAGAAGTATAATTAGTTTTATACGTATTTAGCTTAAGCTTTCTATATCACTTTTTTCAGAGCAATTCGTGAAATTGTATTAATATAAGGTGATCGATTAAATTGTCAAGTTTAGTTTATGAACTATATCAAAATTCATGGCTATTATCAATTATCGTAATTTTAATAATTTTAGTAGTAGTAATTTTCAGTAGTATTAATATTCAATGAACGTAAACGAATGAATTTCTAGGTAGTAAAATTATCTAAATTATCCGAAAATAAACGACAACAGTTCATTTAATATTCGAGGACGATACATCCATTAGATTTAATCGGGCAGTATTATGTGTTGTTCTCCATCGAATCATTTTCTGAAAGGTTATTTATTCCAATGTTTCAAATACACATGTTTTTTATCAAATACATATATTTTTTAAATTATGTATTGTCTCAAATGAAGATAAATTAATATTGAAACACTTCACAAATCCATATTTTAATATTTATCATGTACTGTAATATTAAACGTATTCAGGGGATGTCAATCAAACTGTTCAGTCATAACGAGACGAGTCACTTAATATCCTAAATTAATTAGGAACAATACTGCAATTCGAGTACTGATTATTTCCCAATTTTAATTCGATAATGGAAACTGAAAAGTAGAGAAAGATAATAAATGTGATATCCATAATTAATTAAGTAATTAATATTAAAATGGTTTATTTAATGATGCTCTAAAGTTTTACTAAGTAAATTTATCGTGTATGCCACTTTTCAGAAAGTTTAAACGTAGGTATAATGTTTCTTATCTTGCTTAAATTTGGTTTTAAGTAAGCTCAAAAAACTTTTATAAAAAAATTTGTCAAAGAAATATGAAACATATTTTGATGAAAGATTTTCAAAATGAATACCGTTCACTTGAGACTGATATACAAGGAGATTTAATATATTTAAACCGCATCATCTGAATCCGACAAGTCTTCACTCCGGCGAAATGAAACTCTCTTATTTACTGCGCGAATTTTCACGTAACAAAACCGCCTTACTTGTTGTAAAAATTTCCACATTCTTTCACCGTTCAGACAAATCAAATCTTAACAACACTTAACACTTCGTGCAACAGATCACGCAAAGAAAATTAAAGAACACCAAAAAAAAAAAAAAAACACGGCGAAAAAGGAAAACAAGGTGATAAGAGAGCAAGCGGACCCCAATAAATTTCACAACTATTCGCTGATTGAAATACAGGCAGGCAAACTTGGCGGGGGCGCGATACATCCGTCTTGTTCCGGGACGCGGTATCGCACCAACGTGATGCATTACGGGCGTCGCGACGCTGAATTATAGAAATAGGCATGAAAAATGTTGCGCGACTCCGGAACTTTTGAATATATACAAACTTCTTTCCGTTTTTATGCTTTCAGGGGACTACATAAATAGAAAGTCGGATCACAAACACGCTGAATAATTTAAAGTTTATGGTGAGTTGTGTGGAAACTATTTTAAACTTTTAGTGCGACTAACAGGATCAAATTTCTGATGGTATCGAGGGTCTACGCATAATATGCAATAACGGAATACTCGTATTGAGACATCTTATATTTCAATATAATATTTTCATTCAATATTTTTTCTTAAATAAAATTTAACAATAATTTGTAATGTTTTCCGACCTGTTCAAATGATATTTCATTCAAGTTCCGTTTCTTGGACAATATTTTCCATTGGGGCGAGGGTTTTAACGATGCTCAGGAACGTCTTCGTTGCAGTTCGCTCCCTCGGTATGAATAGATACCTCCGCTTGTTCCTGACACATGTCGATTTTTCAGGCCCCCATCAAAAAAAGAATAATAACGGGACGTTTTTACCCGTTTACCATGGGAAGTTAATAAATGAAAATGTCAGGCCGTTTTGTGAAATGTTGCCTAATAAAAAAATATTTCGTTCCGGTTTTATTTATACATTTATCGATCGATCGTACGTCTTATCTCGGTATTAAGGACATGTTAAAGAAATTATTTTGTCGGGTGCGTTTTTGTGCCGACCCATCAATTTTTATTGGTACACGGGTCGTCGGACATTAATCGGATTCTCACTACCCAATTTTGCGGCGAAGTGACTTCTCAAACCTAACCAGGTGCACGAGTAAAATCGACACTTATCATCGTGAAAAATTACTTGAAAAGCTGACGGGTTCAATATAATATGCATGAGCCAGGTTTTCGTGTTTGGCAATAAAAAGTTTAAGCGCAAAAGACCGAAAATGATTTATTTACAGGTTGGGAGAGTGGAAAATTACACAGGTCAATAAAATGATTATTTTTTTAACTGCAAAACAAAGATCGGATTTAGGATAATTTTAGTTCAGTTTTCGTTCTACTTTTTGAGTTAATTAACCATTATAGGGAGTTCACTTCGGAAATCGAGATATCCAGCTAAAAACTCTGGATAAATTGGATGATGTGAATCAAGAAATTCCAAGTAGAAGAAGTAATCGTCAAAAACAGTAAAGGGAAGGTAGATCATTTAAAAACTAAATGTACTGCAGTAAGCCATGCAATAATGGCTGCCATACGGGAACGTTCTATTTTATCAGAGCTACTATTAAACCTTTCTGTATTTATTCACAGAAAGTATGGATCTAAAAGACTACTGGATATTCTATCAAGTTTGGGATTTGCAGCTTCTTATAGTAATACTGTACAGTATGAAATTTCAGCAGTTTATCACCCACAGCTTTGTATTTTTTCATCAGAGTCTGATGCACTTGTACAATATGTTGTAGACGATACCGATGTAAATGTCCACACTCTTGATGGTAACATGTTATGAGGATGATTAAGATAGTTACTATAAAAATGCTGTTCTCTGTGATGAACGGATACAAAAATGCACCACCAAACCAAGTGCGAAAGAGTTGGCAACACTTGGTTCACAACTTTACATTACGTTCTCGACATTGCTAAATCACATGGACAAAAAACGTTTGTGATTACTTTTGATCAAGCCCTCTACTTTAAAGCACGTGAAATGGCAGTTGTAAAATTAGGAGGATTTTATATGCCGATGTATTTTCTTGGAAGCAAAGGGTACATAATGGACGGAAGTGGACTCGAGAAGCATCAGAGGCCAAACATTATTACGACTTGCATTATCAATGATAATTTTTGAAGATATGAGGATTGAAGATGGTACCTTGAATCAATTAATACAGCAAACTTCTCGAGACATAGAAGGGTGTGTAGGTAGCTCAACCCCTTTTCCTAACCATTTCTGAACAAACTAGATGAATTAAAAGCTCGAAATCCAACAGCACAGATATGGGTGCGATATTTCGAAATGGTTTCAATAGTACTTGATTTGCAAAATGCTGCTGTATTTTCACGCCAGTGGTCACTTCTTATACGCAAAATCAGCACACTTATATCATCAAGATATGCTGAAGTTGGAAGAAACTACAGATGAACAAACTTTTGAGAACTTGGAAAAATGGACGTTTCACCGTGAAATGAACAAATTCTGGTACATGGACAGATATGGTAATTGAACAAAGTCTTAGGAAATCAATGAAAACAGAAGGAAATTAGAAATAGATAAGTAAGCAAAAAAATGATTGAATATAAAATAATAGTTAAAAAAATGATAATTATATATTTAGCAATAATTCAATAATTTATAAACCTTATATATAGTATTTTCGATACTCTAACCGTGCGCTCTCTGCCCTCTATCTCGACAACGGTTCGACGTATGAAAAAATGTTTAAAACAAAAGTTGTAGAGAATTTAATTCTCTACAATAATGATACGGAATACAAGTAAAATCCATAGGAAACGAGATATTTCCATGAATCCATGATCAAAAAATCGATTTTTTTGACTTTTCACCTCTGACCTTTTAAGTTGCGGCCATCCTATCCATGTGTGAATTTTGAAACAAGTTTTGGGACGTCAAAATATAAGTTTATACGAGTTTATAGATGATTTTCGAGATATTCGCCTAATTTTGGCTAAGATGACTGGACTATTAGAATTGTCCAAGACTCGACTCATCTTCTTATATATGCATAACTGAACCATCTGGTAAGACATCTATTAATTTACTTGCATCTAGATTAAACGAAACGAATGTACTTTATCCGTGTACCAATATTACATATCAGATCTATTAAGATATTAAGGATAATCGATTATACCGATGACTGCCGATTACTGTTGTTAAAAAATAAAACGAGAAATCTGATTTTGGATTCCACACAAAATTACTGAGGAATAACTGAAAAATCTTTGACAACAAAATGACTATTTACCTACGTAATCGATCAAGTTTATTTGAATTAGACCATATTGAGTTGCGAAATTTTATAAAGGAACAAAACGGAACTAAATGGCTTCATTCGCCTAATCCAGTTTTCTTGTTATTAAAGTAAAATTGGCCTCGGCCAATAAAATTTTACGTCCCGATTCACGGTTTCAATAAGCTCGCATTTGCAAACGATTTTTCTCCATTTTTATTGTTCCACATAACGGAAAATTATTGTTTTAATTCGTTCTTAGAAATTCTTTCCATCCACATAGATCATAATGTCCCTGTCAAAGGTCAGTTAGTGAACTTTCGAACGTTTCAAATCGATGTGATTCAAAAATCCATTTTTATCCGGGAGATTTTCAAATCAAACACAACCGCGTGATGGATTAAAGTAGCGTGGTATAAAATTAGAAAGCATTTTCGCATAAGAGCATCTAAATAAATTATTCATATTCAATATCAAGCTTTTAGGTCGCAATTTATTTAGATTTGCCAGTTTCACTTAATATTATTTATAATAAATATCCATGTTTACTGTTTAAAACTCGCATATTTTCTTTTCGGCTTTATAAAAATATATATAAATATTGGTGCTTAAATGTTTCATTTTATTTCGACTATATTTTCAGTTTTCAAATCATTTGTATTTTATTTATAATTATGACATATTCATAACTATAAAACTACTAGCAGCTCGTGTTTTATTTCATTTATAAATACTTAAAACATAAAGTTGCGAATATTTTTATTAAATTTTTTATGAAATTTAAATAAATTTTTACTAAAATGTTGCAAATATTATTTATTATTTATAAGATTCATAAATAGCACATATATTTAGATTAAATATTTTATCTAATTAACATCGTGTTATTTACAATTTTTATTATTTTATTATCTGTTGCATTATATTATCTTTATATCATATTAGACTATTATCCTATATTACAATAATATTGTTGAAAAATATTCTCAACTCAAATGAATTTCATTTAATATTAAATTAAAAAGCATTTCTAAACTCACCTTTTATTCTTGATTAGTCTCTCAGCGCTAAAGAATTCAAGTCATCACCTCGAGTCGTCGTCGAGAAAAAGTTCCCAAACTCAAAACATGAATGTGTCCGTCGTTCAGTTGAAACGAATGCGACCCATTACGTCTCAGTTAAACCAAATGGAAGTCGAGAGGAGTACGAAAAAGTCGAGATGCGAACGAAGAGATGCGTGCGGGGATGTTCGTCGTCTGCAACTGTTGGTCGCGGGATACGCGCGGAAACTGGCTCTTCGCCGTTGCGTTCCTGCCAGCAGGATTCTGGCAACCAGGAGGAATATGCGCGAATTTCCACACGAAGAACACGATGATGACAGATTAACTGATGAACTAATAGTCGTGATTTTATACGGACAGGACAGACTTTTTATATTATAAATTATTGCAAGAGAAATGATACGTATTTTAAAAATTTATTGTTCATTGAAATTTCAAATCACTAAAAATTACACATATTCATTGATAGTTTTAAATCAGAAAGACAAAGAATACTAATATAATGGAATAGTAAATGTTTACTAGGCGATGTTTTAGAACCCTTAACCCTTATCCGTTATTTCTGATTAGCTTAGGCTGACATAGGTTAGATCAGGTTAAGTTAGGTAAGGTTACATCAAGTCAGATTAAATGATATAAATTTAGTAAAATACTCTCCATAAAAATTATTATACTTTTTACAAAAATCAATTTATGCTTAATAAAATGCAAAAAAAACAAATATTTTTTGTTTTATAAAAACGGTAATTAGTGTTTTAATTGATTACCCTAAACGAGTTTCTCCTGTGGATTATAATTTTTAAAAAAGGGTGAAAAAATAAAAACCAGTGTTTTTGTCAAAAGTTTTAATCAGTAATTTAAAATAACATAATATATTGCATTACAGCGGGTTGGAATAAGAAAGTAACTGGTTAGAACTAATTATAGTATATAAATTTTGTCAATTTTATTGACAATTTTAGCTTTACAAAATAATTTAATTTCCTTAATATAGTTTAATAGAATTAATATTATAAAGTATTCATTTAACACCACGAGTTTCGATGAGAGAGTGTCAATATTATTTAAATGTTTAAACAATATCTTTCTTCATTGTTAGTTTTAGATAAAAAAAACATATATATATATATATATATATATATATATATATATTGGCAGAAACTAGAGCAACTTTTTTTGTCCCGGAAATTCTTATTTAACTTCCCATTATAAATTTAACAATATATTTTAACAAGGACTCTGGCAACCTGGAGGAACATGTGCGAATTTCAACACAAAAAACACACAGATTAACTGATGATTTTATACGGGCAGGTTTAAGTTTATTTTGTTTACGGAACGAGTTTGTGGTCACAGAACTTTTTGTATTATAAATTATTGCAAAAGAAATAATATATATTTTAAAAATATATTGTCATGGCATTTAAAAATGCTAACAGTTTTTAATTTCAAATCACTAAAAATTACACATATTTATTGATTGTTTTAAATCAGGGAGATAAAAATACTAATATAATGTTATAAAATATTAACTAATGGAATAATAAATGTTTACTAACCGATGTTTAAGAACTTCTTTTCCCTTATCTCTGATTAGCTTAGGTTAGATTTAGGTTAGGTTAGGTAAAGCTACATCAGGACAGATCAAGTTATCTAAATTAAGTAAAATACTATCCATAAAAATTATTATACTTTTTACAAAAATGAATTTATGCTTAATAAAATGCAAAAAAAACATAATATATTGCATTACAACGGGTTGCAATAAGGAAGTAACTGGTTAGAACTAATTATAGTATATAAATTTTGTCAATTTTAGAGAAAAAAACTTTAATTTTCTTAATATATATATGATAATATTACTTAAACATGTAAACAATATCCTCATAGTTTTAGAGAAAAAACATATATACAGTATTGGCAGAAAGTAGGGTAACTTTTTTATAATTCAAATAATTTGTGTCCAGGAAATTGTGTTCAAAAAAATGTATATTGAAAATTAACTTTCCTTTATAAATTTAACAATTACATGGTAAAAATAAAAAAATAAAGAGCTTAATTTTATTGATGATTATTTGTTTTGGTCTGGCAAAAAGTAGACTTATGTTATTTAAAGTTCAAATTAGCAAAATGCGCTTTTTGAGAAATACAAATTTTAAAATAATTGGAATATTGTTTATTTGTATGTCTATTAAAGACAGAACCATGACTTACCGCAAAAAATCGATTTACCAATACTTCAAGTTATTAAATAAAATATCCAGATAAAAAATTATACTGCTAAAGTACACTACTTATCAAAAATAACATTTTCAAATATATAAAAGTATACAGTACAGTATTGGCAGAAAGTAGAGCAACGTTTTTAGAATTCAAATAATTTTTGTCCTGGTTATTATATTCAAATAAATGTATATTAAAAATTAACTAAATTTTACAATTACATAATTAAACAATAAAAAAATAAAGAGTTTACTGTAGTTTTACTGATGATTATTTGATTTCGGCTGGCAAAAAGTAGAGCAACTTATGCTAGTTAAAGTTTTATTACTACAAATAATTTGTAATTAGTATTTTAATTGATTCTTCACTAATATATTGTAAAATTCCCCTTATTTTGAATTACTTCCAAACATCTTTTGTCCATCAAAACAGATGGTCAATAATATTTGGATCCATATTTTGGTAGGACTTTTACAGAATCGTGAATAAATTTTGCTGATTTTGGAGTGTGCTTCGGGTCATTATCTTGTTGAATAAATATATTCCCATTCCAAATCCCGAAAAGCTGCCCCATACCATTACCTACCTGTGGCCGTGTTTAACAGTGAGAATGGTAAACTGGGTTAAACTTTTCATGAGTAGGTCGCCTTACATATAAATTTTCATCACAATTAACCAGATTAAACTTGGTTTTATCACTCCATATCGCTCGTTTCCAATCAAGTCCAGAGTAAAAGGGCCTTGGTAAAGTCAACTTTGGCTCGTCTGTTCTTCTCTGATAATAGTGTTTTTTTTAGTCTGGCCTTCTCTCATGAAGACCCCCTTATGGTAATCTATCTCTTACGATTCTTGAAGAAACATTAATTCCAAGTTGTGTCTCAAGTAGACCTTATATTTTGCCGAAACTCAGGAAAGAATCTTTTTTGGAGCGGGATAAAATTTGTTTATCCTGAAACCATTGTTTTTTTTTTTGATCGTCCAGTTTTATTTTTTTCTTCCACATTACCAAATCTTGAAAATCGTTGTAAAACACGCGTTACAATCGAGCGATATTGATTTTTCTCTCATCGGATTGAAAGAACGATACAATCCGTGATTTTGATTCGGAAAATAATTTATTCCCTCAAGGTACTATACTAACTCAGTTTACTTTCGTGTATACTGTAAAACTAAAAATTATAGTGGATTTTGCAGAGATTAGTAACATTTAGTAAAAGGTTAGGTTTGATATCTAGTTAACAGCATTATTTTTAATACAAGAAATGCTTACCGATATGTTTGTATATAGTGTCTTCATAATTGATATAAATTATATTAGATTTACATATACAGGACGGTAGCAATTTATATAATTTTAAAGTTGCTCTACTTTCTGCCAATATTGTAAATGTATCTAATAAATTTAAATTTACTGATTCACCACGTTCTATACCACGACCTTGATATTGATTATTAATCTGGCAAAATCAAATCCCACAGCACGTTCCCACTCTCATCCTTTTAATCCATTATTCACCATTATGCAACATTACTATAATCCACACACACATTTACGCCAGTCCATAAAAACCCATACGAAGATTATAAATAGAAAGAGGCCAAATATACTAGAACGTATTAAATGATTTCGGCCCTACGAACACCAACAATATTACTATCGATCTAAGCAAGCTTATGGAAGTACAATTCACAATTATTCCCATCGAATGGTCCCAAGTGGTTCAGTCTTGGCGGTCTTGTCCACCCAGAATCTCTAATTGAATGTCGTCCCGACGTCGTGAAGTATCGATCTAAACAATTCGTATATTATTCTCAGCAATAAGATGTATACTGTGAGATAGAGCATCATTTTTAATAATCGCAAATTTGAACTCGAATCAATAACATCATTAGGTTACCCAATTAAGTAAAGCTAACGTGTTTATTTTGGTTTCAGGCAACGTCAAGGTATATTTAGCAGCTAAACAGCTCAATCTGCTTAACGAATTTATTACCAGTTGTCTAGCGTAATATCCTAAATTTCCTAGCCGACCCTCCAGACAAATCAGCCTCCATTTCCATGGACTGAGGAATTTTTTCAATTAAAAATAAACCGCCACTTGAGAAGCGTATCATTAAACTATATTAAATCATAAATCAAGTGGCGTATGTTGGAGATTCTGGAAACTTTTCTTACGAATTTAGTCTACGTATATACGTTTGTAATTATCTATACAATGTTTTTTTTATATATGAGGATTAACAGATTGCAATTTGAAAAGTATTATGTCAATTTTGAAAATAAAATATAAAATAAATAAAATACAACGTTATAAATTGTTAAATTATTTTAAGTTGAAACATATTTTTATTTCTTATAATACCATGTTAATTTTGAAAATATTTTGATATTATATAAATATCTCACTATGTAAAGATTTTTATCAATATATTGTTAAATCAATTAATCGATTACATTTTTGAAGAACAAAGTTTACTTTAATTAATGTACTTTTTAATTTTTCTTATAGTATGAAATTAATTTTAAAAAGTACTTTTGTTTGTTTGTAAAAATGGTTACAAGAGTTAAATTATATTCAAAAGGTAAAATATTTTAATAAAACACTCTGCATTTTTGCCATAGACTTTGTAGTACTATTTCCGTATGCAAAGCCTAATTTAATTATCTTTTTAGGGCCGTCCGTTAAGGTTTTTAGATCTCTAGGTAATAAAAAGTTGGCAGACAGTGCGACAAAAAGATTTCGGTGGAATTTATTGCCCTAAAGATAAATAAGATACGTATTATGGCTAATAAAATTAATTTGTTGAGACTGCCTCATAAAATACCCGTGAGTTATCGCCTTGCTTGACCATTTGAAATTAAGGCCATATTTTTTGCATTGCGTTAAACAAGACGAGAAACACTTGGAAGCTTGCAAATTATTTATCAATAATAAGACATGGCTCCAACAATCAATCATAATTCGACTTATTTGCATATCATTATTGTTACAGTTTGGAGCGTCAGCAACACATCATTACCGGATACTCGAGATAAATTATTGTACGTTATCGCGTTATTGGAAGATGTTTCGAGAGTCCTTCAAAAGATTACTGCAAATAAATTCAATTTCCTTCGTACTGGGGATGAAAAATTTATGTGCGGTTGAAAAATTATTTATACTACACTGTTTCAGCTAAATTTTGCTTATTACTCTCAAATTAAAACACCCCATCTCGCAACCGAAAGCTGCCCCACAGACTTGCATTTCACTAATTAATTAATTACATTCACTATTGTCTCAGCAACAAAAACCCGAAGCGAGCACCACTTTAATAAATACATATTTTATGTCGTGGTAATAACAGGGCTTAATAAGAGCATGTTAACGGAATTTCCTGTGTGACAAAGAGCAAAGGCGGGCCCGATGCGTCGCGACGTCCTAATTCTTAGCGCCCGCCATCCTAATATAATTAACCTTTTTGATCTAGCTTTTACATTCCAGGACGTAATCGTATTGTGTCAGGATTTATACGTGGATACGGTTGAAATTTGCTAATTTGACTTATACACCGCTACAATCGTAATTCCTTGTTAACTTAATTTATTAAACGTTTAAACATTAAAAAATAATTGATTTATTATTGTGGCTGAGTAAACGGTGCAGGTTTAGTATGATGCTCCTGCGGTTTTTATCCTAAATAGATCGAGCTCCTCCTGTTTGACGTATGGGTTGTATTGGTCCATAAAAGTTTATTTCATCGACGTAAAATTTATGAAGGCATTGTTATAACAGGAATTATAACGGAAGACCCTTTCGTTTATTGATCGGAGATTTCCCAACAATATATCTGTGCCATACAATAAACATTTATTAAAACTTTCATTACATCAAATTAGACTCGATAAATTAGTAATCAGCACACAAAGGTCGAAGAAGTAATTGAATAATTAAACGATCTAAACCACAGCAAACTTTCGGTTCATCCAGTTTATAAAAGTTGTATAAATAATTTAACCCAAAATCTAATTGCACTCGACGTGTAAACATCGAAGAACTAAAACCTGATGGATTTCTGCACTTTGTTTTGAATCTCAAGTGGACTGAATTTAAATGAAACATTAACTTTCGACATGTCAATCGTTTTATTCATTGGGATTCAAGTCCATGTGATTTAGAGTGTTTAATTCTGAGGAGTCTCAAGAACCATCAGTCTCAGCGATGGTTTTATGTGTTCCACCAATATTGATTTCGTACTAATATTCGGTTGATTTTTTAAAACTGTTTTTCATATATTTAATGAATGAATAGAGCATTTAAATCGGTCGAGTGCAGTTGCGTTAAAATCTCGGACGGATTGAATTTAAATGAATCATTAACTCTAAACAAATCGAGCGTTGCCACAGCTTTAAATTCAAGTCTAAGTACTCTTACATTTAATTAGGCTTCTTTCAATTTGTAGTCTTCTACTACATGTATACATGTCCATTAGATTTTTCCTCCATTGTGTACCTGTTTACAGTGTGTTAAACTTAATGACTCTTAAAAAGTGCCACGTATGCAACATTTTGTAAACTAGACCGCATTACATTTCGCTTAAAGTTCCCTATCATAACATAATGGTAGTGAACTGACAGCTCAAACATCACCCGAATATACCGGAGAAAATGTACAGAACGTGTTAAAATTGCGACGCAAAAGGGAAACAACAATGCAACTAAAACTGCAGTCGTTGCGAGCGGATTTCAGTTTCGAAACCCGTCCCGTATGTAAATTTCTGATAAGAATGCGACCGGGATTTGGGACATGAAAGGGTTTGAAACTGTCGCCCGTTATTCACCCGGGACTTGATGAAAAGACTGGGGAAGATCAACCGGACAGCCATGGGATCCTTCGTGTATTACCATGAACGACTATTTTAATTAATTAATACTCCACAACTTTTTTTACTTCTGCACAATACTATCTCCGTTTCGAAAATATAAATGTAAATGTTAGGCAATTGATGTTCAAGAAATTTCGTTGTGTTCGTTGGTCGTTCTTATCTGCTAGCGATTTTGATGTTTTTGACCACTGGTGTCCATATTTTATCCAGCTTCAATGCTTCTTCTTTGCTGTTGAAGTTGTTTCCGTGAATCATCAAAACACTAACCGGTCGAACCACCTCGCTGAAGAACAAGAACACTTAGAAAAAGCATTACAGGCCAACGAATACAAGTGCTCAGAAATATGTCGTACAATGAGACCTCACACTAATAATAAAGATCCACCTAGTGAGCCCACGATTGGTAAAGCTCTTCTCCCATATATATGTAAAGTTACCGATAGAATTGGAAAAATCTTATTAAAATATAACATCCATACCGTTTTTATACCCACAAGGAAGATTCAACACAGTCTCAGATCTGCCAAAGATAGGAGAGACCATAAAACATCCATCTGGGATATACCGCATGCCATGCTCTTGCGGGAAAATATACATCGGTACCACAAAACGTTCAATAGGGACTAGGATTAAGGAACACAAACGAAACTGCATCTTAGGACAATCAGACAAGTCTGCTGTAACTGAACATGCCGTGTTAGATGGAAATCACAAGATAAAATTCTAAGATACACAATTGCTTGCTTCGGCAACCGAATATCACAAGAGAATGATTAGGGAAGCAATTTGAATTCATAAACACGGAAACAACTTCAACAGAAAAGAAGAAGCATTGAAGCTGGATAAAATATGGACACCAGAGGTCAAAAACGAACAGAATGAAATTTCGAAAATGTAAATATAAATGCTTAATTAAATAATAATTGCAACGATTATTTTTTCAGGTATTATTATTAGACTCCTAAAATATTACCTGAGTTTGTGAATTCATAGTTACGAGAAAGTTTTGAGGTGAGGCTATGCGCCCGACGTTTCAACGAAACTTTTTCGCAGCCAAAGTTAAAATTACTTTATAACTGCGCAAACTGGCTATAGCTCCTAATAACTCGGATCCAAGGCAATTATATTAAGGGAAACGTCCATTCCGAGATGAATAGAGCAATTTGAAGTTGAACAGTCGGCCCGTTTTTTACGTGCGACTATTAATTGTAACCCGAGACGTCGCAACTTTACGCGGATCAAAATATGTTTTATCACCAATTATGTTTTGGAGGGCGACTTTCTGGGATTCGCGTCCTGTTCAATTTCTTCAGGGCTCTTTTGTTTGCGCTGTTTCGGGAAGGATTGCCCTTCTCCAAACAATCCAGACGGTTTTTTTTGTGAAGCGCGCCGGAGCGGCCAAATGTGAGGTTGTTTGTCGCACGTCATTGGAATTGACGGAATTTAATTACTTCAACCCTTTATCAAAACATTGTCGAAAAACCGTGTGGTTATTATGCAAATTCCCGACGACACAAAATCAATTCCTAAATAATAAAAAGCCGATTGTCGGATCAGTTTTCGATCGCGCGGCGTGCATTTAGAATTAAATTGGAAGTTAATCCGGGCAAATCATATTGCCGGCACGTATTTCGGAAGAGTTCGATTAATTAATGCGCCGATAATAATTGAGGGAAGTTCGTGAGAAAATTTAAACTGAACGCTATATTTAAGAGGAAATATGAAATCCGCAATGTTTATTTTGTAAGGATTTTTTTACTTAAACATAAATTTTCAGTTTGTTTCTATCGAAGCTAAATGTTTTGAATGAATTAAATTAAAAATATTTCAAACATGTGATTCTGACTCAATTAATTTTGTTACTTGCATTTAAAATGTTGAATATCATTGTATTCAATTCTTCTAAGGTTATATTATTATAATATTATTACGTGTACGTGTAACATAAACGGACTAGTTTTAAGAGATTCACTACACTGCACTAACGGTTTGCTAAGATATAAAGTGTGTCAAAATCCATATTCATAAACTTCTTCAATTCATTTACGAAAGCCCAGATCAACAGCAGGTTCCTGATCCTTCAATGAAACATGTTGCTCTATTATTAACAATCTTTTTTTTTAATGTGAAAAAATGCCGTTACGCATAATTGATACAGCGTACCATAGTAATAGCGGGCTATTTTTAAGAAAATCACTAAACCTACCATTGCACGAATTGATAATGTACTAACGGTTTACTGAGTTTAACACATGGGCTGAAAAGTCTTGGACTTAACAAAGAAAACACGTTTTTGTTCAAAATTAGCTTTATTTATTAACGTAATCTTCATCAAGAGCAACATAATTATTCCAACGCCCCTCTAATATTTCAATACCACTTTTGTAAAACGATCTTTTGCCTCAAAATAGGCCTCAGTTTCAGCAATAACCTCTTCATTCGTGCGACATTTCTTACCGGCGAGCATTTTTTTGAGGTCTGTGAACAGACAGTAGTCTCTGGAAACCAAATCTGGCAAATACGGTGGATGTGGGAGCAATTCAAGTTCAACTCATGTAGTTTTGCCATTGTTTTAATTGATTTGTGACACGGTGAGTTGTTTTGATGGAACAAAATTTTTTTCTTTGCCATATGCGGTTGTTTCTTTGCAATTTCAGCCTTCAAATGCTCCAATAACGCTATATAATATTCACTGTTGATGGTATTTCGCTTCTCAAGATAGTCGATGAATATTGCACCACGAAAATCCCAAAATACCAAGGCCATAATCTTTCCAGACGATTGTTGTGCTTTCGGGCGCTTTGGACGAGGTTCACTAGTTGCTGTCCACTCAAATGACGATCATTTTGATTCCAAAGTGATGTGATGGATCCATGTTTCATCCACTGTCACATAACGACGCAAAAATTCCGGTTTGTCACATTGAAACATGGCCAAACATTGCTCAGAATCATTAACACGTTCTTGTTTTTGGTCAACAGTGAGCAAACACAGCACCCACTTTGGACAGAGTTTTCTCATAGTCAAATGCTCTTGCAATATAAAGCCAACACGTTTTCTTGATATCTTTACGATGTCAGCTAACTCACGCAACTTCACTTTTCGATCATTCAAAACTATTTTGTGGATTTTTTTTATATTTTCTGGTGTTACCCCCTCATTTAGACGTCCACTGCGTTCTACACCATCGACCACATTTGTAAACAGCAAACCAACAATTTATTGTTGTTTCTATGGAGCGGAGTCCCCATAACACTTTTCAAGCCCTTGCTTCGCTTGAACGGTATTTTTTTCCATCAAGAAGTTGTATAAAATTAAAACAGGAAATTGTTTTTAAGCCATTGTGTTGAAAATAACAAAAGTGGCGTCACCCTTAGCACAATAACTCACAAACTTATTAATAGAATATCATGAAATTTAAACAGTTATTTTTTTAAGGTTAGTACTACCTGAAAAAGAATGAATGCAATAAAACTAGCCCCATTTATGTGTTAGGCCCGGAATTTTTCAGTCCATGTGTTACAATATAAAGATGTAAAGTATGTCAAAATCCATGTCCATAAACTTCTTCAATTCATTTACGGAAGCCCAGACCAAATAGCAGATTCCTGAACCTTCAATGAAACATGCTGCTCCATTATTAACAATTTTTTTAAGGTGAAAGAATGCTGTTACGCATAATTGGTTCTGCGTACCATAGTAATGTGGGACTATTTTTAAGAGATTCATTAAATGTACCACCGCACGATTTCATAATGTACTGACGGTTTACTGGGTTTACTATGTAAGAAATTTTTGTATATAATTTTCTTCAAATCTTTTTAGAAAACCCAGATCAACAGCAGGTTTCTGATTCTAAAACATGAAACATGATACCAATAATAAATTTTACAAATATATTGTTCTTGTATTTAATTCTACATTATACTAAACTACAGTAATAACTAATGAGGAACATTTTATTTCAATTTTACGAAAAATTAGAGGTAAAAATTTTATATTTATTTTGTATATTAGCATATGGTTATGAAAAAATAAAAAAATAAATGATGAAGAAAATATATCTTACATTCAACAAATCGTTTTCAATATTTAACGTTGACTTTAGGACATTGAGACAATATTTATTTACACCAAATACCAGAACCAGTGTGGCCATTCAGCAAACCGGGTTTCTCGGGTCTAAGACGATTTTGGAGTGCTCGTTTTCGTTCATCATGTTCGGTTTCCGAATCGAAACGCGACTGCCGTGGATACGCATGCCGTTTTTAGTATTAGTTTTTTCCAATTTTATATTTACCTGCAAAGCGTTTTTAATAAGATTTGCGGTCGGCATTAATTGACGATCTTGCATTATTAGAATAAAATTTTGAAGTCGGTGTGAATATAGTACATTTTTGTTTCAATATAATTATGAAATTAATAATATAACTACAATTATAAAATAAACAATGATAATAATGTAATAAACAATCAATATTTATTTATGGTTAATTTAATTGTAAAAATATATTATATAATTATTAAAATAAACTTATACAATAAAATAATTCTGAGAGAAATACTATGATTTTGATTTCAAACACAAATGTGTTAATTAACTACTCGTTTTGTTAATATTAATATTGTTCACCGTACAAATTGTTCATTAAATTCTAAATTATTTAATACAAATGTATATTTAATATAACTATTAAAAATAATTATATAGTAGGAACATTATTGCAGATATCATATTATTCGGTTTTAGGACTATAAAAAAGGACAAACATTTATTTTATATCTAAAGTGTGGAAAATAATATTCAATTATAAAATTACTGATAAATCTTAAACATTGGTACTTTTTAGAATAAATTTGGTATAGATTTTATTAATTACACAGCACGACTCGTTCAATAATAATCATAATAACAATTTAGTTCAGATTAATGAAAACCAAAAGAGAAATTTTCTTTTATATTTGAAGAACTTCAAATTATTTACTGAATTATTAAATTTGTCTAATTGAACTGATTACAAATGTTAATATTAAAAAAGTATGTTGATTAAAAATAAATGTTGTATTTAATTTAAATATTAAACGAAAACTTTAAATTAATTTGAACCATACAATATAATTAAATATAATTATTTGACTTTTTTAATAACTTGAAATAACTGACATTTTATAACTTGAAATAATTTACTTTTATTATAGTGGAAATGGAATACATAACGATACAATTATAATATTTATAATATTTTATTTTTTGCTGATGGAATATTCTCCGTATAGTCCTTAATTTAGTAAGTTTTTAAACACTTGTTTTGAAAGTACTATGTTGGGATAAGATGGCAAAGTGCTTTGAAAATTGGTTCACATAAAAAAAATTGTGTCAGTCTTCATGGAGAATATTTTGAAAAACAAGAAACAATTAAATTTTGTTCATATACGTGTATCTCGAAACTGATCGAACATCCAAATTTAACTTCTGGCAGTCTTAACTATCATATTTGTCCAATAATTTAACAGTATTTGCACTTTGTTTGATGTATTTGTAATATAAATATTCCGAATACTACATTTGTGTACAAACTTATAATAAATATTTAATTTTACATTTGTTGTGTTATTTAGGTCTAAGATAGTTTTATTATTAAATTAAATATCATGTAAGACTTAGTTTTAATCCTAATATTAAGGTACCTTAATTACCTTAAAGTTTTAGATATTTTTTACAGTTAGCTGCTGAAAACTAAAAATTTTATTAAATAAATGTTATTTTACTGCTTAAAATTAAATAAATAAATTTTTACTAAAAAAATTGATTGTTTATTATAATCAAAGTAGTATATATCGTTACACTAACAGACTTTTACTACAATTTAGCAATTTGACAATGAAGAGCAATTACAATATATATATATATATATATATATATATATATATATATATATATATATATATATATATATATATATATATATATATATATGTATGTATATATATATATATATATATATATAGTATTGTAATTGCTCTGATTTGTGATGAAGCTCGTGTTAAAGAAAATTCTAGACTATGATACATTTGTGTAGATCTTTAGTCGTTCACTGAATAAGCGGTTTTTAATTAATACACGATATATGCTTAGAGTGAAATCGTGACCAATGATCACATAATAATTTATTATCCCAATTGCTTACAACTAAAAAGTATGACTATTTTTTAACACATCTATAATAAATACTAAAAAGCATTTAGTTAATGAATTCTCAAACAAGCGAAATACACAACATATTTTATACAAGTTACATAATATATTACACTGATATTTTCAAATAGTTTAACGGAAAAGTAATGTTGTATATCAGGGGTGGCCAGCTCCACCCCAATGTATTAAAAAAATTTGTTCACAAAAATTATACTTATTGAAAAGTACAAAATATGTGTATTGAATTTAAATATTAAAAATTGACCATTTATTTTACTTCTCTTGATAATTCTGGAATGAAAAGGGAAAAGGGGTACATTTATCGAGAGCCACAAATATTCCTTCAAAGAGCCTCAGGTTGGCCACCTCTGCTATATATTAATAAAATCATAAATATCTTAGTTTATGTCAATAGGATTAATTTTAGTTCAAACAGATGAGAGAAAAATAAAGAATTTTTTTTCTAATTTTATACATTTTTATTAGTTTTTATAAATAGGGCTATTATATTTAATTTATGACTAACTGTGATAATAATTTACAAAAACTAAGTTTCTTTAATTTAGTCAATCTCTAATTTTCTCAAGAAGTGTTTCCAAAAATATGAAATACTTATTATATAATCGACAGGAGTAAATTTTTTGATCCGCAATTAACCCTTTGTTACGTATATCTGGGTTTTACGGCCTACATTTTTTTAGGGTTCTGGGCGAGGCTTAACGAGAGAGGGTCGCAAAGGATTTTGTTTGGAAAGTGGTAATGTCATTCTGCAGCCGACTGTACATAGTAATATTATTGTGTTTTACTTTACTTTTAATTAATATTGTTAGTAATAAACAATAATTATTATAATGTACTTAAATTTTACTCAAGAATAAAAATATAATTTCAATCTTTATATACCATTTTATGATTGAAGTAAATTAATCTTTAGTAACGTATAATAGATAATTTATGTATAAATTAACGAATGTTTTATGGTTTTTACTTTCTTAAAACATAGTTTTTATTAAGAACAATTCAAACAATTCGTTAAATTATATATCAACAACAATGTTGAAGATTCGCATCGAGTTCCATATATTCAAGTTTGTGTAACGCTATAAGAAACAGACAAAATCTTGTTTACTTCGCTGCTAATGTATTATAAACATGTGGGTCCAAGCAGTTCCGTTCCGATTCAGAAACCGAACCGTGCCGAGTCCAAAGGTGCCGAACGTGTCTCACAAAAATATCAAGTTCAGAGGGGTACGGTTTGCTGAATGGCCACACTGACCAGAACTACCTGAACACATACGCTCGTCCATCTGAAATAAATACCCTGAACTATTAAAATAATGCAGAACAGATTTTTGGGCAGTTATTTTGATAGTTAAACGCATAATGTATAGAGGGCGATAGTGCGTATGCTCTTACATCGTTGCGCAGCCATTTTCAAAATTCGTTCATTTAAAAATAACATGTATTTTTCATAATTGCTTTTCTTGCATTTTCATATTTAGATATCTCGATTTCATAAATACTTTGCAACGATTTCTGCAGACAGTTTATTAAAATTTTTCGTTAGAGTAGCTCGAATGTGTCCGCGAACAGAAGTCCGCAATCAAGTTCGAAACAGCTCCCATAGATTACGCTGACCGAGCTCTGCAAAATAAACTATTAATTACACAACAATATCGATTTATTTCCCACAGTAAACACAGTTTATGCCGTTGCAGACGTGTGTATCCAGTCACAATAAAATCAGGCAAATCAGTAAAAGTTATTTTCTTGTTGTGCTTATACAGTGACAGTTTTATTGTCATCGCCATTTTGTGGCTGGATAGTGTTCGGTATGAAGTTATTTATTTTCTGGTGTAACAGGAGGAACATAGCTACACCCGGCGATTTCAAAAAGTACACATAGTAACCCAAAAATTTGATCAATTACAATAATGGGACAACTAAAATGTCCGTTTTGTTGCGACGAGGAATTCGACTCGCACGAAGACCTCAAATTCCACATTCTAAGCATTGTGGATAATTTGTTTTGTTCAATTTGCGGAAAAAGGTGCGACAACTTAATGGATCTGGCCGAACACGTCGGTCGACAATGTAGAGACGACGAAGAAGAGGAAGAGACCATTCGTATACTTGAAGTAGAAAATGATGAACAAGATGAATACAACCAGGTATTTGACGTGGAATCTGAAACAACTGAACCTGCAGATAACAATGAGAAGCCAGATGAGGAAGTGGAGGAAACTATTGAAAATATACAGTTACATATAAACAATCAGACAGCTACAGTCAATAATAGTATTTTGGCACAAGCTTTATTGTCCAATGAAGAAGAGGAATGCCTCTATAACTGTCAGATGTGTGATATGAATTTCAATTCAATTGAGGAACACTTATCGAAGTATCATAATGGAGAAGAAGTTATTTTGGTGAGTTTCAGAAATATCAGTATATATATTTTATTTTATAAATTTTTAGATTTTTATTAAAATTTCATATACAGTAAGGTGTGGATAATTTGATGAAGAGATGATTATTTAAAATAAAAAAAATTATATCAAATATAATGAAAACAGAAGCAATCTTCAAATGAACCAATTGAATAATGGAATGCAATTAGGGTATTCAGTCTGTTGCGTTTAGGATTAACCATACATTGCTGTACATAAACTAGAAATATCATGGATTCAATTTCTGTAAAATACTGTGTAACTGATATCAGATTCCATTTTTAGATTGGATACTGAATACAGGATACCAGATATTTAAACAGTTTTATTTTTTTATTAATTGTTGATTCATTCCTGCCTAAATATAACTCATTCAGTAGGTAGTTTGATATTTTGCTTTGTATATAATAGTAAACATATTATAAAAGTGTTCAATCAATTATTGGGTTAAATTGAATTCAATAATAGTGGTATCGTTTACTATCATTAAATTAGAAGATGACAAAAATAAAAGAAGAATTATCGAAAAAATATATAAATTATTTATCATTTTTAATAATTGAGTCTTTTAATAAGAATACAATGATATTATGCAAAAAAAAATTGAATAATAGTGCTCTTCAGAAATTTCGTGTTCCAGTTATTTATAAATTAACATTTTGTGTTAATAAATATCCTATTAATATTAATAGTTGAGAATAGTATTTTACATTCCATAAACAAATATATATTGATAAATAATACAATATTGTTTCAGCAAACTGAAGAAGACGAGGAAGAAGTTGAACAAATGGAGGAGGAGCAACAAATCACGTACATTTTGCCAGATACCTTCGTTGAATCTTCAAACACGTCCCGCAACAAAAATACAATTGAAGAACAAGAATGCCTAGATAAAGACGGACGTCTGTATACTAGAAAAGTAGTCAAAATCGATAAATTTTGGACACAGGAAAACACCCTTGAACCGCCTCTGTGTGAAAAGTACATCATGGAGGATGGCGTCGTAAAAAAAATAACTGATGAAGAGGCCCAGGAAATTGACGACCCCAGCAAACTGATGGATGTATTCCAGTGTAAAGGTTGCTGTTCGCAGTTCCCCACCTCTGACAATTATTACAAACATAAATGCACTGAAGAAAAAACACAAACTAAGTTTAGATGCACTCACTGCTCGGCAATTTTCTTGAACTACAAGTCGTTACACGTACACATGAAGTGCCACGTGAACAAGGATCCCACTGGAGAAGTGCGGAAAACCGTCACGGTAGGACCTTTTGTCTGCGACGTGTGCAATACCTTATTCCCTTCGTTCAAGTCATTAAGACTGCATAAACGTATGCATGAACCGATAAAATCCAAAGAACCAGAGGCGCCGGTTAACTACAGCATATCCGGCGAGCTCGTAAACGACACCAAAGAAAACATTCGCGCCATGTTCTTGTGCAACATATGTGATAAAACCTACGACAAAGAATACGAGGAGATCCACATGAAGTCGCACACGAATGATAACAATTTCGACTGCGAAGTGTGCAACAGAAAATTCTACACGCAGGAGAACCTGGAGATGCACATGAAAGCTCACAATAACGTCAGGAAGATATCGTGTTCGTACTGCAAGAAAACGTTCATCTCGAATGAGTCGCTGAATGAACATGTCAAGTCCCAGTGCCAAAAACGTAGCTACGAGTGTCAGTATTGCGGGAGGAGGTTTGCCCGTCCACACGAGAAAGTGAAACACGAGAGAATACACACCGGAGAGAAGCCGCACGTCTGTCAAGTCTGCGGCAAATCGTTCAGAGTGAGCTATTGTCTGACGTTGCATTTGAGGACGCACTCGGGTACGAGACCGTACCAGTGCCAGTTTTGCGAGAAGAGGTTCAAGTCGCATAGTGTCTACAACCATCATTTGCTCACGCACTCGGACGTCAGAGCCTATAAGTGTCCTTACTGTCCCAAGGCGTTCAAAACGACGGTCCAACTGGCTGGTCACAAGAACAGTCATATTAAACCGTTCGCTTGC
The DNA here is from genome assembly GCF_024364675.1 of Aethina tumida. Classification (NCBI taxonomy): domain Eukaryota; kingdom Metazoa; phylum Arthropoda; class Insecta; order Coleoptera; family Nitidulidae; genus Aethina; species Aethina tumida. The sequence goes on from NC_065435.1 coordinate 79,137,781, forward strand.
ACGGAATGTAACAGGCCATTCGCGTCGTTGTACGCCGTAAGAGCCCACATGGAGACTCACAAAAGAGAAAATAATCTGAAGTATGATTGTTATTTGTGTGGAGCTTCTTACGCTCGGTCGTTTGCTCTGCGCGACCACATGAGGGCGCAGCACAACAATACTGAGGAGAAACCCCCGGAAGCGCTGGGTATTTCGGAGAACGACGATGAGATGCTGATCGCGCTGGAGACTGTTGTCAGTACTGAACAGATTAAAATGGCCATGAATGAGGACGTAAAACAAGAGGCTTTATAATCTTAAGTTTACACATTATTTGACTTTTTTGTCACTGGTTTTTGTATATAGTCTAAGTATGAATTAAAAGTTTAGTTTTAATCAATTGATTTATTTCTACAAATCCTTATTAACGATTATCGAATTATCCGAAGGCGTAGCATTTTATTAAGTTTTTATCTCTATTGTTTGCGATAATAATAAACAACACAAGAAGGACCATATGTTCAATCACGATTCAGAGTGATGAGTAAACAAATCCCAGTACATGCATTAAATCATGAAGTCTGGAGTTGCAGTAGACGAATAGTTCTATGTATTTCAACAACAACATCGATTATGAATTATGACTATGACTACCAGGATGTGAGTTGTACTTTTCCTTACATTTTTCACTTCTTACAACGTCTCTTTCAGGTCGATACTTCCAATTCGACGTTTATCAATACTATATGGATAATTCGGGAATTAGATTATGTAATACAAAGGATTGCAATTTTTCTACCGCTTGTAATATTGGGTATATATGGGAATGCGTTGGTTATTTATGTTTTATGGAAAACTCCTCATATCCAGACACCGACAAACTTACTCATAGCTAATATGGCAGTAGCAGATTTACTATCGCTTTTAATACATCCTTGGGTTTTTATCACATACGACATTTTTCAGAATTACCAGCTGGGGACTGTAGGATGTCATCTGGAAGGCTCCCTGGAATGTAACGTGGATATTTAAACATAATTGATATTGTGTAATAGAGTAATTTTAGGTGCAATTTTATTGTCAAGTGTTTTTAGTATGTCGGCCATAACTTACGATAGATTAACAGCTATTCTTTTACCAAGAGAAACAAGATTAAGCCTTAAAGGTGCTAAAATAGTTATGTTTGTCACTTGGTTGGCGGGACTTATTTTGTCTTTACCGTTGGTTTTCTACAGAACTTACAAGGTACACATATACTTTGGTAAATCAAAATGTTTATGTGTCGCATTTTAGACAAGAAAGTGGTTGAATTTTGTGGAAAAGTATTGTAAGGAAAACTCAATGGTACTAAATATTTACTGGTACGTTATTATTACCGTTTTAGTCTGGATACCATTGTCCATACAGATAATTTGTTACGTTTCAATATTCATCAAGGTAACCATACTATTTTCAATCTATATATGTATATATATATATATATATATATATATATATATATATATAACAGTAATAAACTTGCTTTTGTAGCTAAGAAAGTATGAGAAAGTTGTAATAATGAAGTTCGAGCACCATCAAGTGGGTTACAAAAAGAAAGCTGCAAAAATGATGTTCGTAGTGACCGTAATATTTATGGTTTGTCATTTGCCATTCACAGGCCTGATAATATACCGTCATCAGTTATTAAAAAACAACGGAATGCCCGCAGATAATAACGAAGTCAATTACCAAAACCAAAACGGCGGATTTTATCACAACTTATGGTTTACGTCGAAGTATTTAATCTTTTTGAATGGAGCGATAAATCCAGTGATTTATGGTTGTACGAACGAAAAGTATCGGAAGGCATTGCGCAAGTCCAAGTTGGCCAGTTGGATGTTCACAAATAGAAGGGAAAGATCCATCATAGTTACGCAAAAGAAGGTTAAACCGGTGGATACGACAACAAAACCAACAATCTTTTTCATTTTCAAGAGAAAATTAAAGTACGATACGGCGACAAGTAATACCCAACAGGAAACGTGAAATAATATAATATTTGTTATATATGTACATATTTTATTAAATAACAACAATAGAATGGATAAAATGTAAATCCAACAAATAAATATAAAATATTGGTATACAATATATACTGTACAATAAAATAAAACTTAGTATATTGGATTTATGTTAAAATATAATTAGTACAATTAATATACACAATATATTAGTCTTACGCGCTATGACATGTGTTTTAATATCCACACATGAATTGACTAAAAAAAATTTGAGGACATATCCATTAGACTTATACAACCCTGGTGTAATGCAAATACTGAAACTATTTGTTATCTGTATTAGTGCTGAGAGGAATGTTTACGTTCTGTGCTAAACCTAAGCCGGGTTCCACACCAAAAAGGATCTCGGAACCAACTGGTATTGAGTTGTTGCTGTTTTGCGCACGGAAATAATTCGACGATTGGAAGAAATGCTGCGGAGACACATTATTGTTACTAACTGAATCTCCGGGAACAGAGTTTTTGTTGACCACATCCTGCACGCCCCTGTTCGTCCCATCAGCACCAGCACTATTGTACGGATTAACTATATACTCTGTGTACAAAGAAACTGGTTGCACTTCGGTTGTTGTGGTCGAAGGCACCATGGGATTTCCGTAGAGTACCGGGAAGGTGTGCCCTTGAGACGATGTATTGTTGTAGTAGTTAGACATATAAGGAACAGACGGTTGAATTATTGGAGCGGTTTGATTCGGAACTAAAGGCATCGCGGTAACAGTGGGCGGTCCCATATTCATTGTGGGCGGTGTCATGTTTAACGGCGGGATGTTTATTGCGGATGGAGGCGGTGGTGGTGTCGATCCAATTGGTGTGGATACCATCTAAACACAAAGATTTTATTTTAATTTTTTAATTCATATTGCAGTAGAAACTGTCGGTTTGGAGTAAAACAAAATAATTTATTCTGTACGTACAATATAATGATTATAATGATAATGTGGTGGTTTTAAAGTAAATTTAAAACCACCACGAACTTTGTCATTTATCTTTTTTTTTTACTCCAAAACAAAAATTTTAGATATAAATTAACAAAATAATGATGATTTACCTGGCCTAGATGTGCGAATAAGTGAGAAGACACTTGTTGTTGACCAGTGGAAGGAGGTTGAAGAATTATGCTTGTTCTGGTGGCAGTTTCTATGTTGTGTTGTACGGGTTTTTGAGCTTCTGCCACTTCCTTTGGAGCTTCTCTAAACTGTTCTAGTGCATGTCCTTGATTAATTTCTCTGAACAAATCATCCTTCATGTTTGGCAAGAACATATTTATCTTCTCCCAAGTAGCGTTCCATAACGAGCTCTTGCCACCTTCTGGCGCATCAAACACCTTAGCAGAATCCATCACCAACATCATATTCTTCAACGATTCCGGTATTGCTTCATACAACAAGTCACTCTTATCCACATGCATATATTTATCCATAAAATCCAAAATGATCATCCAAAGATTGAAGAATGTTGGCAAAGATAGAAGTGGTGTCAAATGATGGAGGAATACTTTGCTGAGGACTGTGGCCGCCCTCATTCTTGTCTCCTCCACTCCAGCTGGATCCTTCGTCGGAATCGGTTGAAGTAAATAGCGCAAGAGTGGAAAAAGAACTCGGTGAAAGCATGCCTCCCATTCTGGACCACTCAGTGTTTGCAAATCGTGGACAAGGAGAGCTCTTTGCAAATATGTTATTGCACTCATTCGTACCTAAAAAATAAACCGATGTAATACAAGAGCAATTGTTGATTTTATGCCATACAGGTTTTCTAACGTCACAACATAGTCTGGCAATGCCTTGGAGCAAAGGACACCATCCCTGTGTCCACAGTGATGTTTCTTGTGCAACCTCTCCTCCTTCCTCAGCCCACCATTTAAATATTTGGGCCGTTCTCGTATGTAACGTGTGCATTAAATCCAGTAACTGAAATAAATCAATTCATACCATTACATTATTTAGAAATGTTAAATTTTCGCACCTGTATTGATATTTGATGATATCCGCTTGGTAATTCTTCGTCATCGCTTTCCTCATCTTCATCAGGACTGCTCGTTGGACTTTTGCGAGTCCGATAGTGATCTTGTCGTTTTCTGTTCGGATTCTTTCTCCGAGGTCTGCCCTCTCTGGTAGCCGTTCTTTTATTATGTTTGCCTAAAACGAGAACCGAAATTTAATGTCACAAAACTGCGATAGTTTTATACTCACATCCATGTAAGCTGGCTTCAACGAATGTTCTGATGCAGTGGATACAAACATCGAAGTTATACGGGGTAATGTGTGCCACGTCGCGCACCAAGAAGGCTAGACTTTCACAGCACTTTATTAAACTGCTTGGATCATGCGGACCGAGATTTCTTTCTAACGACAGGCCGTATTGGGTAGGCGGTACCGTACGTCCCACAACCGGTTGTATCTCGCCCTCATTGCCCACTAGAATCCAACCTCCAGTGTTGGGCGTGCCAACGGGGGAAGTGGGCACGACCACCGGACTTTGAGATCTAGGCAACGAGTGTCTGGGACTTTTGGTAAGCTCGGAATCCGATGTGTATCCTCGGTCTATTGTTGCAGTTTCTTCGTCGCTGTTCACTTGGTTCTCGCCATCTGATTTTGTACCTTGGTCTTGCTGGTTTTCCTCGACTATTGGTTTGGGTGGTTGTGCGCCAGCTCCGACGCATTCTAACAGTGTAAAAATAATCGTCCAATCTGTATTGGTGTGAATGTTTTGCGCAGACGTTTTCAACATCTCGTACAATCCGAAAGAAATTTGTCTGGATATTCGACAAATTGTCGTGCTTTTTAAAAGTAACAACATGCGCAATGATTGCAGGACAATAGGAGACATTTCTTCGTTACGCATCAATCGGATCGCGATTCTAAGCAGGCCGATTACAGACCGTTCTAAGAGATACTGGTAGTCGAAAACTGAGGCATTCATCACCAATGTATAAATATGATCCCTTACAATTTGCCAAATTGACATAACACGATCCCTAAAAATTAGTTACACTTTTTATCTAACAAAGAAAGATATACTACAATGTTGTTACCTGTTTTGAATAACAATTTTAACTAATAATTCCAAGAAGAACACTGTTACATTTTCGTTGTAATTATAGCCTAAAGTTTTTTGAACATCCGGTCCACGCGACAATTCAATCAACGATTTCACTAGTTCCTGAAGAGCATCCTCGTGTAAAAATTTAGAATCAGTAATCAATTGTTCCAAGTTACAATCCTTGATACACTCTTTGGCTAAATCTATGTACTGCTGTTCTTCTGGACTTGGAATTTTCGACAGATTCTCGGCCGACACCATGTATGAATACAACGAACTCAACAAACCGGTATCTTGTTTCTGTAAGCTCTCCACCTCTTCATACACCAAATTAATTTTACCACTTGGCTCAATGAAGTCCTCAGCTTCCACATATGATTTTGGTAACAAGCCATTCATATACAACGATAAAATCAAATCGAAAACATTCTTCCAACCCTCACGAATATTATCGCCGTGCTGATGAACCAGATTGAAAACAGTTTTTAGAGCAGATTGCGCTTTGTTGTTGAGTCCGAATTGAACGGTGATGTTGTTATGACGTTGTTGATTATGGAATACCGTAAACTTGCAGAGAGTTAACAACAGCATGTCCAAATTTTTGGTTAAGCCGTAATGAGCTGAAATGAAAGAGCAACGTTCAAAACCTTGCAATACGCCTTTATAAAGGCCTAAAATCTCTGATTTGTCGAAAAGGAAGGACAGAGCAGTAACGACCGGCCCATAAATTAATTGGAAGAGTTCGGAGTCGTACGTGCCACTACTGACGTGTATGTAAATTCCATCTTTGGATTGACCTTTCTTCAATAACACCTTCCATAGATAGTTTTCTTTAACCAAACCAGTTTGTTCTGCGGGCATAACAATCTCGTCGTTCCTAAAATTATCAGATTTGTAATTATTAATTTACCATAAACTAAATACTGGTTTGTTTGTTACTTGATGGTGGTGAAAATTTCGTCGAGCATTTCCTCGTCGAAGTCCCCGCCTCCGTTAACGCCTTTTAAGTTTTTCTTAAACTGACTGGCAGTCATGGGAGCGGTTTGTTTTTTAGCATTTTGATTATGCTGATCTACATTCAACATTATAATAGCATAGGCCAATGTGAAGGCAGCATCAACGTCCACGAATGGTTCTCCATTACTTTTCTAAAATGACCACGAATATTATTTGATAAAATACAATTTTATGTTAAATTACTAACATGCCAATGCTCCGAAAAGTGTTCCAATATGAGCGATATAGTTGGGGCTTCACCTGGCAGTCTGAAAGTCTCCAAATAATTCCTCAGTGCTTCGTCTATTCTCGTATCGGTAAAATCGAACGTTTTAACAAACGCATCCAGGATATTTAAGTTATTGCGGTTACTGACATATTCGCCAATTGTTTTTTTATCTAAAGCCGGATTTTCACGAAGGAAAAGGGCAATTTCTTGCACATCTAATTCCGATTTCAGAACACCGTGTTCTTGTAAAAATTGTATACCTTTCTTTGGTTTGGAATTAAAATATTCTGTGCCTTGTGGCAGCCACTAAAAAGTAATGTGTTAGAGGAGTCTTCATTGTGTTTTTAAAAACCTTACCTTTTTGATGTTTTTCTTGGCGTGTAACTCATCTATACTAGGTATCCGATCGGAAACCTTTAACCTGCCACACTTGCCTTGAAAAAACGGACCATCATCTTCCCTTTTCCTGCAATGCAACTCAATACTCTCGATAACTGTTAACAACGCGTCCAGACTTAATAGATGCGTATGGTAGACCCCTACAGTCGCGGATATGGCATTTTTCGCCAATAGTTTAGTTAAATCCTCGTACAAATTCGAACAATACATGTCACAATCGTAATTCAAGTACAATTCGTTGACAAAACCGGGAATTCGCCACAGTTGCAGGATGTTATCTAAGGCGATTTCTTTGTGTTCATAAGAGATTTTAGCGGAATCACTTAGGATAATTTCGGTGAGTTTTGTAAGGTAGCGTTCCAATTGAAATTTTAAGTGGGTGCGCAATGCTTCGAACATCAGAAAAGAGACTTGCAAATCCGCTGCAAAAACTGACAATCGTTCAGTACTCAAAAGCTGCAAAAATGAAATAAATCAATATTCAACAAGTGAAGGTAAGAATAGAACGTACTGAGAATAGATTTCTGCACAAATCATCCTTGACAAGGGCCAAAAGTGTAGAGTACTTTCCAATACTATCCGCGCCTACTTCAAATGCGCAAGTCAATAAAGTTAATCCCACGTGAATCATTACTTCTGTGTTTTGCTTGTCCACTGGATTGCACAGACTTATCAAGAACCTAAAAGGAATAAATGAAACTATTTCTCAATTAAATTTCCTTATATAATGGTACCTTAACAATTCCCTGACGCAAGCTAAACCATAAGGTAGCAAACTGACATCTTCCTGCATTTCAGGAGTAAATCTTATTCCTCTCTGATTGACATACTCTTGACCATCAGAATTGGAATAACATTGGCCATCTGGACTAGTTTCGTTAGATTTATCGCCATCAATTTTCTGTTGCTCCTCCTGTGCCGATTCTTCAACAGTTTTCAACGAATCCCCATTTTCCTCGTCGTTAGTTTCCACCGACGTCGGACTCTGAACGTTGACTTCAATATTCGAATCCATTGTGCTGGGGAAGTTGGAGGGTGAGTTTTCAGTTTCGTTGCCGTTTTGAGGCGTACTTTGCGATATGGATCCCTGCATGTCCACGATGTTGCCTGCCGGCGTTATTGGAGTCGTTGACAGGTGATTGGCTTTTAAATTGTTCATTGGCGGTTTTGAAAGCGGCGGAGAGTCTTCATTTTCTGCATATATAGAAAACTTGCTCATATATAAAAACCAATAATTTTAATTTGTAAGATTACAGAAAATATATTTTGATATTGATTATATACTTTTGTTTATTAATATTACATAATCAGCGAGAATATACAGTTTATTGCTGCATTAATGAGTAGACAAATAAACTAAATCCTACATTTATTGGCTGCATATCTTACATAACAGAAGTTAAAATACAAAATTACAGTGTCAAACTGTTAAACATACCATTTTCCAGAAATTTTTCTTTTTTCCTTAATGGCACTCTTTGTTTCCTCTTATTTCTTCCTTGATCTATTGCTCCTGGTCTCATTTTCAATTGCTTAATTCCTACAGCTCTTGGATCTTCTGAAAACTGAGGCAACCTCATAAACACCAGCTGCACCATGTCTTTCAAGTAATGCTCTGCTGTCTTTCTTAACAACTCTACAAAAATTCAGTTTTAACACTTAAATGAATAACAATATTATTATATATGTTATTACCATTGAGTCTGGTTTCAAAGCAGATTCTGAAACAAGATAGCATAATTTCACACAGGCTCTCATTGGTTAAATGTATGCCTACTGGGGCCAGTGTTAAAGTTCTAAGCACTTGTAAAATTCTCATCAATACAACCCCATCAGATGACTGGTCTGTCCCCACAAACCTAGCCCTCGTAACTGCATCAGCTATGCTGTGAACTGTCTGAGCAATTGCACAATGTGTGTGGTCTAAAATAATGTTTTATAATATGCAAAAGTTGTGTAATATTAACAATGTTCTACCTATCAGTCCATATGAAAGGAACTTGTTGATTGCAGATAGTGCAAGGCTAGTTACTGGTCCAGAGGTGTCCTCAGACCTGATTATATCCAGAAAAGGAGTAAGAAACGAATTCGGCTCCACCAATTTCAAGTCCTCTAGTTTGTTAAGACTGTCTTTAAGGTCCTGCAAGTTCCTTAAAAGTGCATCCATATCGTCATCCTGATAGGAATGAGAGGACCATCGGGCCCCTCGTCTCATAGCAGTCATCAGAATCGAAATTTCGCCTTTGACAACGAACATTCCGCTGCCCGGCAGTGCCATTGTTAAAGCGATATCGGTTTAAATTGTAGAACTGTTTACATCGCAGGAACACGTCAAACTTCCAACACGTCTGATTTAATTTTCGTACTGGGGAATTGACAGCGACGGCCGCTGTTTTGTTGGCAACGCGCTGTCAATAAACTGAAAGATATCATTCGATATTCGGCTACTGGCCGCTGGATGACGCTACTACGTTAAAATATTGTTATAAACTTCATACGATACATTTTCCCTAGATTATTAGATGAGGGTACGAATTAACAAAATACTTATAAATTCGTGTGAATGGTCTATTGTTTAGAGAAATGAACAAATTTTAAAACACAGGAACGAACATATATCGAATGTTAAACAAACAACCATATTTTTTTGCATATATATTATTGCAAATAAATTCTTTAATAAACCATATATATGAAATCTACTATAAGGTGAATTATTTTCTGAACCATTAGATACATAACTTGATTGAACTTGATTCATACATTTTTATTAAATTAATAAGAAAGTAATTTTAGTATTAATTTAATAAAAATTTATAATATATCTTAATGTAAATTATTTACTGTGCTATTCAATGCACAACTTGAAACAAGAATAAGATATTCATACATATTAAATTAATAATTATTAATAAGAAAACGACCTGTAAAAATTAAAAATGTGGCGCATGCGTAGCGAAGAGGTTTGAGTGAGTAATGAACATGAGGGCGCGCGCTTCGCCCCATTAAAACATGGCGAGATTTAAGTTGTGTGCGTGATGTTCTGACAATAATATCACAGGTTTTAAAAATGTCCAGTGTACCGTCCGGCAGGAGGAATGGTGCACAAAAGATTCGGCTCACCAGTAAGTAGAATTTTGCGCCGCTTATATGTTTCGGCAACGGTATTATTGGAGTTAGAAGTTTGGGCAATATGGCCCCTTTTGCTTTAGACCTCCACGAATTATTCAGTTTTCCGTTCGTAATGTATAAATTTTGTTGCAGTTTTGTGCGCCAGAAATCTGGTCAGGAAGGACCTGTTCCGTAAGTAACTTATCGCCACCCTCAATTAGAACGATATTTAACTCTCGAACTCTCCGATACTCGTTGCAGGTCTTCCGGACCCTTTTGCGAAGGTGACGGTGGACGGCAGTGGCCAGTGTCACTCAACGGACACGGTCAAGAACACCCTCGACCCGAAATGGAACTCCCATTACGATTTGTATATTGGGAAATCGGACACGATCACGATCACCGTGTGGAACTACAGGAAAGTGCAAAAGAACAAAAACAGTGGTTTCTTGGGTTGTGTTAAAATTGTGAATTCGCTGATACAACGTCTGAAGGATACAGGATGTGAGTACAAAACATTAATAATTATTGGTTGAGGGCTCTTTTTGTGCAGTTACCATGGAAATGATGGACAATGACACTTTTTAGTCTTGGTTGCTTTGTTTACATTTGAGTTTTAATAAGATATTTAGCCCTTTAAATTTCATAATGATAGAATATTATTATTACAAATTATTTAAGTGGTCGAATAATTACATTATTATTAAAATTTATGAAATAATTAAATATTTAATAATTTTAAAAAATTACAAAGCCATATTTTTATCATTCTTATCTAACTTTTCATTTCATAGACAAATTTTCTAATTCAAATTTACATCCAAAATAACAATTGTAGTGAGAATAAATATTAGAGCAAGTTTTGTAATGATATTACCAGTTAATAAAACAATTACATATCATACATACACAAACAAAACGTAAAAACATGCATTGAACAATACATAAAATGTTGCTGTTTTGTGTTTATGTGATGCATTTAAAAACTGGATTTCATGGAACGCGTCTGTTAACCGTTAGGGCACAAGTTTTGAATAATAGTTGCGTATTGAATATTTAATTTACATACAAAAATTATTCCATCATTGAGATAAATATTTTTTTACTATCAATTATTCTTATCAGATGATGAGGCTATCTTATCACTTTCGTTGAATTCTATTAATAAATTAAATGTGTCAAAATTCGAAATTGGATAATTTTTTACTGCACTGTGACCTATAAATCCCTGAGATCAATATTGAATTGAACCACTCTCAGACTATTCCTCCGGTACTTTCTACCGTAAAAACAAAAGGTGAATCCCTTTCAATAAATAATGCAGTTGTGTAAACAGACGACGTAAAAGTAATTGTTCCGGACAGGCTCGTAAATCTAAAAAAAGTAAAAGTATGCGGAATGAATAATTTCCGATGGGCGATAATTTGAAGAATGCGTTGAATTAAAGTTCGTAGCGAATGTTTGCACGAACAAGGTTTTTAAATTAAAATTATAAATGATGGATTTGACAATTTATGCCTGAGAAATATTATTGTTATCATAAAAAACCTTGTTGTGATGTCGATTCGGATGTTCTGCGTCTTACTGAAAAATTAAACATTCTTTATCGTTATTAATTGGATAATTAAAATGCTTTATTTAAAAAAAGGATCCAGATCACAATCAGGCGCACGCAGCATAATAACATAATAAATAAGAAGTCAATGTCAGGTTGTAGGAAGTGGCTTGCATAAACGCGGTTAACTTGTTGTTTCCTCATCTTGCCGCCCAACCAAAATCGAATGAAAATTAATTAATTGGGTCACACACACGAAGAGCCGCTGTTGAAAACAGGTTCCAGGGTTGAGAACGGACCGGACGTCGAATGTCCGGCAGCCGAATAAACGCTCGGACAGGAAGTTTAGTTGCCTAAGCAACAAAGTTCGAATCATATCTCGGTTCTTTTCAATACGGGATTTACCGCATATCGAAATAAGATGTTGCGGTCGCAGGCAACAATCGCAACGTTGTTTTGCATTTTCAGATAGATGGGGACCGAAATTATTAATAATAGCACTGCTCCGTATCCTTGCCCCAGTTACTGGTTAATAGTCCGGTGCACCGGTTTCGTGTTCCGCATTTTCCACCTGTGTCCGGTGTCCGGTGTCAGATTATCGAATCGATTCCCGCAAGGACGCTACGTTGAATAAAAACAAACGGTTTGCAACTATTGTATTATGAACGATGTGGAAAAAATGTTCCGAAGCAGACGTGGTCATTGTTTGTTTTAATCAGTTAATAATTCTTTGAATTGTCATTAGTATAATTACCAATAAGGTAATTCAGTATTAAGACGTTTATCAGTAACAAATTCATGCAGTTTTACGATTGTTTTTGCAGCAAACAGTTCAATAATAAACTTCAGCATATAAATACCAATAATAATAAGCAATAGGTATAGCTATAGCTATAGCCGTCATATGTTTTCACCGATAAAACGATTTCGGAATAAATTTTACCGTTGAAATTTTACAACATATGGTGCACAGATTCATCGGGTAGTAAACGATGAAAAAAAATTGGAACTGTTAGAATCTTATGTCCCACATACATTATATTTAATTACATTGTTATTGTGTTTTCAGTTAATAATTCTGTAATGGAGGACGTACCGTAAAATAAAAAATATCTGGGAGGGTTACGATTCGTGACACGAGCCGTGATTTAATCAGATTTCACGTGAACACACGCAATTGAAAGGAATGCGCAATTTTATAATTTATAATGTGGAAAAATTGCATTAATTTTCCGAATCGCTGCTCGAAAACAACGTAAAGAAATTTGAAAATTGTCGAGTGAAATGCGGGCGATTAGATTGGGGGTCATTGTATTAACGGTTACCGATTGAAATGGTTTATTAATACTATAAATGCGAGAGTGAATTGTGTGGTAACCACGAAGAGAGCGTTTCTAACTGTTGTTGGTTGGTCAACTGCGTGTTGCCAGCTCGTTGATTACATGTTTCAGTCGGGTACGACTTCCAACTACTGCAGGAACCCGAGAGCATTTTTCGTTGATCAATTAAAACCTCAAATACTACCTTTTTCCAACGCGACACGAAATCACAGTGATTCTGAGATTCGTACAATAAACAAAACTAAACGGGGAAGTGCGATTAATTACTTAATTACTTGCAAATGTTATGACTCAATTATAACTTATAACTTATCGTTATTATTATTACTTTCATTACGTCAACTAAAATACCCGCATATTCAGGAATCGTTACTTAAATATTCTGTTTTGTCATTCTGTACATTGACCCACTTGAAACGGTTCAATTTGTTTTAATATTTAATTGTGGTAACAAAATTGTGGCCGAGATAATGAACAAGATGAAACATTTTAATTTGTTGGTATAAGCATAAACTGGAATAATTAATTATAATTGGTCATGTGAATAATTATGAAGATTATCAAGGTTCTTTAAAAGCTAAAACAATGATTGATTAACCCGATTTTTATAGATTTCTACAATAGTATGCCATTTAAATTAAAGAAGGTTCTATATAATAGGAAACCTCATTAAATTTCAGATCAGTGTCTCGACTTGGGTAAGGCATCGCAGGACGACACGGAACCGGTGAAAGGCCAGATAATCGTTTCGCTGTTAAGTAGAGATGGCCCGTGCGGCGGCACGCCTCTGGCCATCGTCGGCCCGCTGGGAGATCTACGCGGTCCCGCCGCCGGTCTCGTGCACCACAACCAAAATCAGCGTCGTCACGACGACGACAACGCGACACTAGACGATCAGCTACAGCTGCCCGAAGGTTGGGAAGAGCGACGAACGCCGAACGGTCGACCTTATTACGTGAATCACAACACCAGGTCGACACAATGGATCAGACCGCAGGCCGGCGGCGGCAAGACACCCAGACTTCAGCAGCCGAGCAACAGAGCCCGGGTTAACAACAACAATAATGTGAATGGTGGGACTCTGGAGAACGACAATACGGACAACCATAGAGACCAGGAACCGGCAGCGACGTCGCCCACCCTGAACAACAACAATAATCCTCCGTCAGAGCCGCCATCGCCGGCCAGTCCGCCAAGTTCGAGTACGGCTCCCACATCGCCTGTCGTCACACCCCAGAAAGAAACCGTCGCCAGTCCCATTCGTCCCGCCCCATGCGTCCCAACAGCAAACACCACCCCGACTTTCGCACCAGTATCGCCTACGAGCACCGCTGTGGTACCCGCCCCCAACAACATCAGTTCGAACGCCAACAGCGCCGTGGTTATAAGTAACGGCAATGTCGTGAATCCTGGCTCGCCGAGTGGCGGCGTACTGCCGACGCAGAACGGACTGCTCAGCCCGCAGAGTGGTTCAAGGGCGGTCTTGAGGGAGAGGAGGCAAAGAGGCGCGGAGGAGAGGCGCGACGGTTCCAGCAGGAGACGTTCGGGAAGAGGAAACAGGAACAGCGGCCACGGTAGCGGTGCGCAGCTCGCACAGCCCCAGATCAACGGTGCACCGCAGTCAGCGCCCCAGCCAACCAATATGGATCTACCACCTGGTTACGGTATGTTTATTTGTTTTTTAAGCCGTATAAACCGTCTAACAATTTTCAATTGATGCACAGAATTGAGAACGACACAACAAGGTCAGGTATATTTCTTTCATATACCGACCGGTGTGTCCACATGGCACGACCCAAGAATCCCGAAAGATTTAACTACCCTCAGCTTCGCTTTGGACCACTTAGGACCTTTGCCGCAAGGATGGGAAATGAGACAAACCAACACTGGAAGGGTATGTAATTTCAAATCAAACTTTTTTACTTTTTTACGTAATTTTCTTCCTTTAGATATACTTCGTAGACCACAACAACCGCACTACCCAGTTCACGGATCCGCGTCTCAACACTCAAATTCTAAACAACATCCTGCGACGGTCCAGCGTACCATCCGAGGCCGCTGCGCCGGTGCCGTCTGTCGCTACTACCTCTACGACTTCGACAGTCTCCGCCGCCCCAGCTACTACCGCTCCAGCAGTCGCGCCGACTGCCGTCACGCCGACGATTGCAGAAACGTTGTCCGTGCCGCCGCAGACTGCCGTCCCAGTAAGTCCTCCAAGAACTAGACCACACGAAATCGATCTACCACAAGGTAAGAATAAAATGAAAATAAAGATAGATCGCAGAATATTTCCTATAGATAGTGTTATACAATAATTTGACGAATATATTAAGTACCAGAAAATGTAATTTACAGTATTGGACTTAAAGATATCAATCAACTCCTTCTCAAAGTGTTATTTATTTCAGTACACACTGTAAATTTGCTCTTACTTTTATTCAGTTTCAATCTTACATTAGCTATATTTTGTGATCGATATTTGTTGAAATTCAGGTGTTTTCTTTAATAATTATAATCATTGGTCGACAGAAATCCACAAAATCGATAATTAAAAAAAAAAGTTCTGGGCACCCACGAAAAACGTCGGAGCGAGTAGATAATTTAATTAAAAGGTTGTCGCTTCCTTTCTTCGAAGGAGATTTTACGCAATCTTATCCAGAATTAACCGAACGAGTGAATACAAAGACCATAAGAGCAGACAATTTGTTCAGTTGGAATTCTTTCACAAAGACCACTGCTTTAGAAGAGGAGTGTAAAAACCAGTTTAAAATTTGCGAATGAATGTCTGGATTGAAAGCTGAATCAGTGAAACGAATTATTTCTGATGATAAATCTGAATTTAATTTGAAACTACTGCATCCTAAATACAATTTGGTATGGAAGTGTTTTTACTGGTTTTGGACTAGGGCTAATACATAGAATAGAAGGAAAAATAGATAGATTCATGTTCAAAGACATCTTATAAATATTATGGAAACTTATGCTGATAAGATTATGCGATTAATGTTCACTGTTCAACACGATAATGACATGAATCAAAGGTGGTAAAAAGCAGCTATTACAAATAAATCCCATAGGGAATTTATGGGAATGTGTAACCTAAACTAACCGAAGATGTTTAGAAAGTCTTCTAAACAATACTCATACTTAATAACTACCTTGCAAAATACAAGAATATATCCAAAAATTAAAAAGTTAGTATTGTGGGTCAATGTGTGTGGTCAATACTGTGCGTACCCCATTACGTTTACGTTCAATTTTTATAATAAATAATGGACATTATTTGAAAACTCTCTCCATGCTATTTAATTTTTTTCTTCATTGTGTTTAAACTGTTTTTTCGGCTAAAAATGGTGTAATCAAATACTGTATGTAAGTGATGAACAAAAATTAGTTGACTACGATAATTCCCGCCGGTGTGGAAACTGATGGAGCAGTACTTAAACTTAATCCAAGAAATATTTCAATAACTGGCTGCATATGAACCAAAAAAAATCTATTTAACTCTGTTTATTGGTTTATGAACAACTTATTCAACAAAAAGAGTTTCTTTAATCAATAAAAAGACACATTAGAGACTTAAAAGAATTTCAAAATGTTAAATGGGAGCTTTCACCATATTTAGTACCACAAAAAAGGTCTAATTCTGAAGAAGAGGTCAATAC
Organism: Aethina tumida; assembly: GCF_024364675.1. Classification (NCBI taxonomy): domain Eukaryota; kingdom Metazoa; phylum Arthropoda; class Insecta; order Coleoptera; family Nitidulidae; genus Aethina; species Aethina tumida. The sequence goes on from NC_065435.1 coordinate 79,154,154, forward strand.
ATGCTCTGTTCGCTATTTCGATGAAGCCCAAGAACCAACAAATGTTGTACAATGACAAAAAATTGTTCATCACAATGATGACTTTTTTATTGTTATTTTAGAATTGATCGTTAAAACAAGTTACTTTTTTTGGTATCTAATATTTGACTGTAGAATTTCTTTAGTTAATCTACCCTCTCATACATACATTACATAAGAACAATAAAAAATATATTATTGTTATTAAACATATTACCCATTGGGTGTAGAATAGTTAAAAACATCTAAAAACATCCACAAACATAACGGCTTTGTATTCGCAGGTTTACTAAACGAATCGGAACATCTACCGAAATACAGGCGGGATTTAGTAGCGAAACTGAAAGTTTTAAGAGCAGAATTGATCGCGTTGCAGCCGCAAAGCGGTCATTGCAGATTGGAGGTATCGAGAAACGAGGTGTTCGAGGAGAGTTATAGGCAAGTACATTTGATTCAATACAGGTTAGGTTCTAATAAAATAGTCGTTTTTCAGACTAATAATGAAAATGCGCCCGAAAGATATGCGCAAACGACTGATGGTGAAGTTCCGCGGAGAGGAGGGCCTCGATTATGGAGGCGTGGCCCGCGAATGGCTTCATTTACTCTCGCGCGAGATGCTCAATCCGCAATACGGACTGTTCCAATACTCGCGTGACGACCATTACACACTACAAATCAACCCGGATTCATCTGTGAATCCTGTGCATCTGTCTTATTTCCATTTCATCGGGAGAATATTGGGAATAGCTGTTTTCCACAATCATCAACTGGAGGGGGGATTCACGTTGCCGTTTTATAAACAACTGTTGAATAAGCCTATCACATTGCAAGATATTGAAGGAGTCGATCCTGATTTGCACAGGTCCCTCACTTGGATGCTGTAAGTTCCTTTAAATAAACAACTTAACATTATTCTACAATTTTTGTTTGTTATAGGGAAAATAATATTGATGGAGTCTTGGACACAACATTCTCTGTTGAAAACAATAGCTTCGGCGTTCTCAAAGTCCACGAATTGAAACCGAACGGAGCATCAATAGCCGTTACGGAAGATAACAAGCGAGAATACGTTAAACTGTATGTGAATTATCGTTTTATGCGCGGCATAGAACAACAATTCCTGTCCCTTCAAAAAGGTTTCACCGAATTGATTCCGTCCGCGTCGCTGCGTCCGTTCGACGAACGTGAATTGGAACTGGTAATTAGCGGAATTGGATCGATCGACATTGCCGATTGGAGATCGCATACTAGATTGAAGCACTGTACACCCGAGACGCCGGTTGTTCAATGGTTTTGGCAAGCCGTCGAGTCGTATAGCGAGGAAATGCGTGCAAGATTGTTACAGTTCGTTACTGGTTCGTCCAGGGTTCCCCTCCAAGGTATATTATTATTTAAACACACACACAGACTGTACTGTTTACACTGTTTTTTTTGCATTATAGGTTTTAAGGCCTTGCAAGGTTCAACAGGGGCCGCCGGTCCAAGGTTGTTTACAATCCACTGTGTAGACGTGCCTCCACAGAATTTGCCCAAGGCGCACACTTGCTTCAATAGGATCGATATACCGCCTTACGATAGTTATCAGGTGCTACTCGACAAACTAACGCAAGCTGTTGAAGAGACTTGCGGCTTTGCCGTCGAATGATTGTAGACTGAAGGTAAATTACCTCCAGCCAGTCGTAAATTCTTATTAATTGTTTTGTTTTACAGGTGTCGTGCGCTCCGTGACCACTACAGAGCACCGGGACACCTCCTGTTTTTTAATTAATTGATCGTTCTCTCGTTATTTTTTTTTTGAGCATCATATCTATAGAGCTGTGTTAAGTAGAAGGTATCTGCCTTTCCGAAGACTGTTCGCGGTGCCTTTTCTTGTTCGCTGTCGGTTATTTCACCTCGTGTGACTGTGTGGGTGTGCAAATGATCTAGTTCCCTTCGTTCGGATTATTTGCGCCCCTCATTCATAGCCTTAATCACAAGTGCCTAATGCTAGTCAAGTTTTTCAATTTCACGCTTCAAGCACACGGAGCAATTTTAAGATCAAACACGAAAACATTTTTAGCATGTGGTTGGGGGATGTTTCTTTAAGATGTTAGAAGATACAGTTTTATGTAAACAGATGCCGGTTTCATTGTAAAACTTGAGATAAAAGTACAATTTTCGTCTGAATAGTACAAATGAATATAGTTCATCAGTATGTGTTATTTGCCATACATACAATTATATTGACTTGAGGACCAGCTACTATATCTTCTGCACAAGCACATTTATTTGATTATATAAAATTTTGAAAGAAAAGATTGTGATTTTAACAGTATATTTACAATTTATTGCAGTACCTAAACAAAATACATTTACAGTGTTGTACACTGTTTATATTTATAGAACATTAACAAGTGTATTTTTTCATCATAGTGTTCACTTAGGTTATGGGTTATTTACTTTACCGGACATTTTTAAAAACAGGCAGAAATTTAATGATATTGATATTTTAAAACATTAAGTTTTTGCTTCTGGATAGGCGGGAGTGTAGGGTAAACTGAATAATGGATTATATATAAAAATTAGTTTAATTTATTGTATATTTCGTTAAAAATTGAACTGTATTTTTTGTATATTTTCAAAGCATTCACAATAGTTTTAGTTAATTTTTATAAGTGACAGATAAAATACTCTGATTGTAAATATTTAGATTTAAATAACGTTACTTGTTTATAAAATATATAGTGATAAACTCTATTGTGGTTTAATGTTAAGATTTTTTGTATATTATTGTAATATTGAACAAAATTATATTTTAAAAATATTTTGTAAATGGTTTTTCTAATATAGCCTATTTAACTACTAATTTTTTTCACGAGAATTGCTTGAAATATATCTTTTGAATTTTTAAGAAAAAACAGACTTTATTCAATAATTTCTTTTATTCAAAAATATATACACAACCACAATGTCTAGGGATAATTTAGTTTCAGAGAAGAGGGAGATGCGAGGGCCGCGTTCGTATTACAACACTTGTGCACCACCGTTTTTTGCAATTTAATGCACGAAGGTAGAGCACCAGAACTGCAAATCATGCTCCAGCAAGTACATAATGTTATAGTTCCGGCTGAAACTGTGCGTCGTCACCTGTATGAAAATAATATAAGTAGTTGTCGACCTTCGAGTGTTCATCCACTCTCATGGGAAAATCGACTTTTGTAGACACAGGAACATTCTCTTTTCGTTATAGTCTGGGGACGAATCAGTATCGGAGGATTTTTTGACGAGTAGATTATACGTGAAATAGATACTGACACCAATTATCTTTCCATATGTGACAACGATTAAGCCCAACTTTGTTTACATGTATGATAATGCCAGGCCACACACTTCAAGGATTGCAATGGAATTTTTGGAAAATAACACTATATAAATGTGTTACCATGGCCTGCAGAGTCCCCAGACTTGAATCCCATTAAATACTTGTGGGACATGCTTCAAAGAAGAGTTCTTCACATGGAAAGGCCAAAGGGCAACAGAAGAACTCTTTTTCTAGCGCTTCCCAATGCTTGAACTGAGATTCGATAACGATAATCTAATACTGAGCGTTCTTAGACGATACACAGAAGTTGTCATTAATCGAGAGGGTCATACAAATTATTAAACCATAGTTTTGTTAAGTTTCACAATCTAGAAATTGTTATTTTTTACATTTTCACACATTTTTAAAGTATCTGTTTTTTTTAAAATGAATTTTTGTTAGCACTTTTTTCATTTGATTCAATAATCTATTAGTCAATGTTGTGTATTCATATTCAAACTAAATTAAAACTGAAGTTTAAAATAAAATTACCGTATACATTTAAATTACCCCTAGACATTGCAGTGGTGTGTATACACATATACACTAGGAAAAGTGTTGACACGTCTGAATTAGAGAGATAGAAGAGGAAGAAGTAAATAAATATTATATATACAATACGAAGAGTTTGATCCATCTGAATCCTAAAAGAGACAACATGAACAATGGAGACAGTAAGTCTCCCACTATGGAACAGACTTGATGTCTTCCTACTGTATAGATAGTGTAGTAGTTTAAAAGTGTACGAAAGATATAGAAATTAAATGTTCGCCATTCAATTTGTTTTATTTCAATTATTAAATCATTGCATTATAAAAATGCATAAAAATTTTAGAATAGTTTAATACTAACCCTTTTAAAAATCGATTTGAATGAAACTGTCCCATATAAATTCAAAGTTGTTGAATATTACTGTTCTTATCTGTAACAGTAACCTATTATATTTAAACTTCTTCTTCAACACTTCTTTAATTGTTCAGTATATTTGAACTAGATGGCACTAATGTATAGGAGAAATTATTTTTGTGACTGAATTTTTAAACAATTATACACGAAAACTACAGAATATATCTAAGTTTGGTAAAACTGCATTATAGCGGCCTAAGATTAAGTTGGCAATTCTGGAACCTCGAAATTGGACGCAACGTTGCCGCTGTGACTTTTTATATTTTCATTCAATATTTTGTTTCTAACCTGTGTTCGTGTTTATCCTTTTGTGTAGTTTTATCTTCGTGTTTATTAATTTGTGTTAGTTTGATTTATAGACAATTTTTATTGTGTTTGATTTGGTATTATATTAAATTTGTTGGTAAGTAAAAAATTAATTTAAATATATATTATATTATTAATCTTATTTCAACTATTTCAGATTGTGCTATAGCTTTAGTTTAGTATTTTTAGGTATTCATATATTTATTTTAATTATAATATTAGCTATTAGCTATGAATAATAATAATTTTGAAACAAAATTGTTTAGTTTTTTTTTTAAGGATTTGAATATAATGGCGCCAACAGAAATTGTTGACGAAGTCCTCACTGTTGAGGAAATTAAAATTGAAAATCATTGTTTAAGAGATTTCCCCGAATCAAAAAAAGAGATGATGGAGTGGTTGGCCAGAAGAGGCTTAATAAAAAACCATTTCACGTGCGATGTGTGTGACATTCCTATGTCTCTAAACAAATATTCAGGTGGAATAGACGGTTTTCGGTGGAAATGCCGATTATGTACCACCCGAAAATCGATAAGGTGAAACTGGTTCTTTTTTTACTGAATCTTATTGTAAATTATTAATAATTTTTATTTAGGCATGGCTCATTTTTTGCTAACAGCAAACTTAGTTTGCTGCAATCAATGATCATTATTTATTGTTGGAGCATAGAAATGCCACACGAAGACATTAAGAGGGAGGCCCACCTTGGTTCAAATTCCACCCACACAATAGTGGACTGGTGTTCGTTTTGCCGGGAAATTTGTGAGGTGGACCTCATAAATAATCCGGACGTTATTGGGGGTTTTGATGAGGAAACTCTCGAGCCCAAAACGGTGGAGATTGACGAGTCCAAGTTTTTCCACCGCAAATATAATAGAGGTCGGTGGACTGAGGGACAGTGGGTATTTGGAGGAATTGAAAGGGGAACAGGGAAATGCTTCCTTGTTGAAGTTCCTGATAGGACAACTGCAACCCTCCACGAAATGATTCAGAGGTTTGAATGTATTTCTGATTAGGGCTTTGTAATAGCTTATAATTGATGAATGCATGCTCATTTCCAAATAAATCGCAGATTTTCCATGGAAATTTCTCGATTTATAAGGAAAATTGCACTGTAGTTACTATTTTTAGACAAAAAACAATTTATGGTAAGTGATGTTTTAAACAAATATATGCCAAACCAGATGGATGACAGGTAACATTAAGACAGGTAGTATTAAGATTTTATCAATTATGATTTATTATTATTTTACAGAATACCTTTTGAGTTTATTTTATTATTATCTTACAGAATACCTTTTGAGTTATTTTTATTTATAGTTTCCTTTTTAAAATTAAAAGTGTCATGATTTAATAGGTATATTTTACCCGGATCCCATATTATATCAGATGGATGGAGGGCATATGATGGGGTAGATACAATTAGGGATGGGATCTACACTCATGATAGAATTATTCATGAGAGAAATTTTGTGGATCCTGATGATGCCACCATCCATACACAAAACATTGAAAACATGTGGATGAGGGCCAAAAGAAAGTTGCGGCGCCAATTTGGAACGTCTGAAGCATTATTTGTTTCCCACCTACATGAATTTGTGTGGCGGAATAAATATAGAAGAAACGGAAATTTTTTTAGTTCAATTTTAGTTTGTCTTAGGACACAATATGTTTTTAATTAGAGTGTTTTATTTTATATTTTTATTTATGTTATGAAAAAATTTTTCTATATTATATGCCTATTTTTTTCAAAATTTCGTTAAAAACCCACATTTTCCTTTCTTATATTTTTTTAAATGTTTTATTTTTATTCGTAATGAGAACTCGGTGTTGGTCAATCAAATAATTTTAAATTTGAACAATACTTATTTTTAAGGTTTTCCCTTGAAATTTTTGTAGAAAAAAATTTCCACTGTATGCCTATTCTTTTTTCAGAAAGTTTATTTAAAAATTGAATGTTTTCAAAAAAAAAAAGAAATACCTAACCGAACCTAACAGTTCATCAAAAAGAAAGAATATTTTTAAAATAAATAAACAAGATAATAAAATTCCAAAAATATATCATAAAATAAAACAAACAAGCACCAACGGATATCTCGTAAACTTTCAGTAAATTTAATCGATAATAAATGTAACTTTATCTGTGATGGTAAAATTGGTAAAACGGAAGTTTACATATTTGATTTTTTTTCAATCAAAATTTTCCGTAAATTATTGAAAATATAAATTAAAAAAAATTAGGTTACGTTATAATGTACATTTTTTGCTCGTCGGAATGTTACAAAATATCTCACTAAGTAATAAAATATCAGATACGGCAACGTTGTGAGAATTCTTGACGCTAATGCGCCTGCGGGAACTACCAACATAATTTCAGGCCGCTATAATGCAACTTTACCCTAAGTTTTATATATTAATAAATGATTGTAATTTATTATACAATTGTATGAAATATGTAAATAAAATAATAACATATTATTAGTACCATAGTACTCGTATTCGGAAGAAGAAGAGTTATAACTCATAACCTATAAGTTTAAACATTTTTAACAAATATTTATTTTATAAATGTAGTCAAGTGACTGTAATATGTATAAGGCATTATCTTTAACAGTCTCGAATAGTTTTAAGACTAAAGTTAGACATGTTAAATATTTTAACCGTAAATTTCGCACCTCTTGTGCTACTAGAAGTGAACACCCGCAAGATGAAGAGCTTACCAGATACAAATTTAGAAATAAACTCTTAAATGGCCCAAATTTAAAAGACTTTTTTAAAGATGAACACCTTAAGAATCAAGAAGACTTGCCAGAGGAAGAAATTGTGCCTTATCTCCAAAATGTTTACAAATATGGAGCTGGTCGAAAGGTTTTCTTTGATGTCTATGGTTGCCAGATGAATGTTAGTGATACAGAAATAGTTTGGTCTATTTTGCAAAAGCAGAATTATGAACGAACAACGAATTTATCAGATGCAGATATTATCTTGATTATTACTTGTGCAATACGTGAAAGTGCTGAGGATAAAATATGGGGCAGATTAGATTATTTAAGAGGATTAAAAAAGAGTAGAAGAAAAGAGAGACCCCCACTAAAGATAGGACTGTTAGGTTGCATGGCAGAGAGGCTCAAGCATAAAGTTTTAGAGGAAGACAAATCTGTAGATGTTGTTGCAGGACCTGACAGTTACAGAGACTTGCCCAGATTATTAGCTCTAACAGAAAATAACCAGAAGTCTATAAATGTGATGCTGAGTTTGGATGAAACTTATGCAGACATAACTCCTTTGAGGCTCAATGAAGATTCAATTTCAGCATTTGTATCAATAATGAGAGGATGTGATAACATGTGCACATATTGCATTGTGCCTTTTACAAGAGGCAGAGAAAGATCTCGGCCAGTTTCATCAATTTTAAAGGAAATAGAACATTTAGCTCAAAACGGCGTAAAAGAAATAACATTGTTAGGACAAAATGTTAATAGTTACAGAGATTTAACTGAGGAGAAAACCACTGACAATATTACTAGTTTAGCTAAAGGTTTTAACACAGTATATAAGTCGAAAAAAGGCGGATTAAGGTTTGCAGATTTGTTAGAGAAGGTTGCTAATATTGATCCTGAATTGAGAATTAGATTTACCTCTCCACATCCAAAGGATTTTCCTGATGAAGTTTTACATGTAACTGCAATAAATTAGTCATCTTAAAATTATTATACTAATATAATTGTTCCAGGTAATTCAATCAAGACCAAACATCTGCAAAAGTCTTCACATGCCTGCACAGTCAGGCAGCAGTGCAGTTTTAGAGCGAATGCGACGTGGTTACACCAGGGAGGCTTACCTTGAATTGGTCCATCACATAAGGAAATTTTTACCTGATGTTGCACTCAGCAGTGATTTCATTTGTGGATTTTGTGGTGAAACTGAGGAAGAGTTTGAAGATACTATTAGTCTGATGAAGGAAGTTGAGTATAACACAGCATTTTTATTTGCCTATAGTATGAGGCAAAAAACAACAGCTCACAGAAGGTACAAAGATGATGTGCCTCCTGAAGTCAAACAAGCAAGATTATTGAGAATGATAGAACTGTTCAGAGCTCAAGCTTTAAAATTAAACAACCAACAAATTGGAAAGACACATTTAGTTTTAGTGGAAAAATACAGTAAAAGATCTAAGCATTTTTTCCAGGGTAGAAATGATCAGAATATTAGAGTGCTGTTGCCCTCAGAAGGGACTGTTCCATATAAAAATGGCACTAGTGGCAGAGAAATTCAATCTGGGGATTATGTCGCTGTTTATATTAATAGTGCTAGTTCACAAACTTTAAGAGGAATTCCACTATATTTGACTTCATTGCAGGAATTTCACGAGACCCAGACTAATTATCTTCAACAAACCTATTGTTAATTCAAATAAAATATATTGTTTGTTAATATTAGATGTTTATTTATGCATTATAACTAAATTATTTAGATGATAATAAAATATGACTTTAGAACTCATAAATAACAGTAAAAGAAAAAACAATTAAATATTATCAATAAATTAATACAAATAAATAATTTATCACAATTATAACATAAAATAATAATACATTAAAATGCGTTGAACAAAATGAAATAAAACAACATTTAATATATAAATACATATATTTACTTCTTTATAAGAAATTATAACATGAGTAGATATAATAAATGTAATCACAGAAAAGAAGATACATAATACAACCACCTTACGATGTAAATATTAAAAGCTAAGAATCGGTAAAATTTTATCGAATATCAATGTCGGTATAAAATTTTGGCAGTTATGTTTTTAAAAAGGCACTTTCACTGTACACAATGTGCCAGTTTACTGTATATGCCATCCAAAAGTTTTAGTATAAAAAGCTTGTAAATTAATGAGCTTTTGACAGAGATGAATATTTTTGGAAGCACAGAGTTGTTTTTAGTTCGTTGATATATAAAATGGTTCCATGCTATAATAAAATTTACGAGTTTGTTGAATATTCTATATACATTAGTTTTAAAATACAGTACGCCATTGAAATTTTAACAATTCGTTGCAGAAATTAAATCGTTATAAAATTCAAAACAGTCCAATTAATAATATTAAATAATAAAATTTACAACTGCGTTTCAATAAATATTTTTATGTTTGATCAAAAATTATCAACAGTAAAACTTAGACTTAACTAGAGCATTTATCATGTTAAAAACTCCCACAACGGCATACCTTTATATAAAAATATCACGGAGTATTAAAAACAAAACGTACCACAACCCTACTGGAACACCAGTGAGATTCATTATATTCAGTGCAGACTCAAGGGAACCCACTGACTCTTTCTGTGTTCCAGTTCGACCGCAGTCTTTACCTGCGTACAAACATGGGCCACATTAGCCCCAGCCGGGACCACCGCAGTCACCAAGTGACGGTGATCCGCCTCCAATTTGTGTCCGTGTTCGTACATTTCTTTGGCTGCTTTGCCCGATAATTTGTCCGAGCTTTGTCTCGTATCTTTCACCTGTAGAAAAGCAACTCATATAGAAAGTTCTATTATGTTTTAGGGAAAGCATCCACATACCTCTTTAATCTGTTTTGTGCTCTTAAATTTGATCAACAAAACCACTGGATAAATGTGATGCCTGTGCAATCTCTCCACACAGGCGATCGAAGCGTCCAACATGCAATGAAGACGGGACTGAGCGACGGCGCGCAACGCCGCCACCGTCAGACATTCGAAACCGGAGCCACGGCGTCGGTACTCGACAACTTGACCGTCGATGAGATCGCGATCGAGCTGCATTTGCGAACAATGACGTTGTTCCATTACCGGACGCTGAAATTTCTCTGGAAAGTCGGTTACCAATTTATCCGCCACGCACTCCGACAACGGGCCCAGAACCAAAACCGGTCGAAATTCTGGATGCAACAGTCTGAAAATTCAAATTAATTGAATTGGAACGACACAGTCAAGTTATTTATGAAGTTTACCTTTCGACCCGTTGATAAGAATTCTGTGAGAGATCTTCGTGCAACGAACCACTGTCAGAGTACCATCCCGGACAGAAACTCGCCAACTCCTTTGAATCTCTGTTAGAACCAAGGCCGGAACCGCTGCGATGCTTCTTTCGCCTAAAGAACGACCTGCGTGCAGTCGCCGTACTTCTACCGCCTGCTTCCATGTCGGCCGCGCCGCGCCGCAGTAGCAACTCTTCCTCCACCTTATATTTACTAGGAATAACGCCGCACTGCTGCCGATGGCCGTCCGCGTCCAAACGCCAAGCGCGCCATTGTCCGGGGACACCGTTGAACATCGTGTTGTCTACGTAAAGCACCTCGTCTTTGCTAAAAGTAAGTTCGGGAGGCTCGGTATTTTCATTGCCTGTGCGATCGAAGCCACATCGCACATAGAAGCTGTCACCCGGGTTGTCTTTAATCTCGTTGTATTCTAGATTGGCATCATTGCATAATGAAATACATGACACAAAATTAATATTAAAATATTTACCGTCAATTCGATAATGTGCCAACACAGTTACTTTGTCCGCAGGTTTGGCTAACTCGTACGCAGCCTCTTCGGCAGTCGCGTTCCTTAAATCGCAATTGTTGTACTCTAGAATTTGATCTCCTGTTCTCAGACCTGCCAGATAAGCCAGAGAGTCAGAGTGCACTGAATGAATGAAAATGCCGGCAGCGTTTCCACCCACTAATGATATACCCAAGTTTGATGTTTTTAATGTTTCAATCACCAAATATCGCGGTTCTTCACTGGTAATTCTGGAAATAAAATATATATTATTTAATTATAAATCTGGAACAGAATAAAATCAACATCTTTCTGCCTTACATCATCATCAGGAGCTATATATTAATGAAATGATTATCTAACAAGATAGTATATAACAACTACATAATAAAATACTTACAAGTACAACCACAGAAACTTCATGAACTAATATCGCTTGATTATCACATTTTACATGCCAACATATCAGTGTAAGAAACTATATAATATAATATTTAACTTAATGAATGTACAACTACTAATCGCAAAGTATACATTCAATGAAAACTTATTAAAATCACACATAAAAGCCTTAATGAAGTAAAGAGGAATGAGGAACAACCAAATGATGACCTAAGGTCTTTTAACCATAAATTCAATATTAAAATTATTTACCTTGAAGGTGGTTGGACAGCACCATTAATCTGTCTTTGAATACTACTCAAAGCACCAGGTTTAATTTGCAATCCGGACGACTTACGCACCTCTTTGGGCGAGTTGCAAGGCGTGGCTTCTCCTTCGCCTTCATCATCATCTAAATCGTCGTCGTTGGATAACGAACCGCCCGAACAACTGGCCGAACCACCGTCCAGTTCGTGATATTTGTCCGGACTGTACTGTACTAGCATTGTAATCGAATTACCGCACTGCCTCAGAACGTTCGCCGCGACGTTGTACGTAGCTTTACGCATGTTTATGCCGCAAACCTAAAAATATTGTGAATAAATTTATACATTTCTATCATTATTTAACTGAATTTTTTACTTCCAAAAGTTGGTCTCCGATTTGTAGGCCGACTCTGCTCGCCAAACTGTTCTCGTTCACCGTTGACACGAAAATTCCTCCGGTATCCGAACAGTTTATCTGAATGCCAAGCGGTTCGTTACTTTTGTCGATGTGCACTCGACGTAATTCGCCGACGAGGGGCTTGTGAGGACCCCACGAACAGCAGTCCTTCGAACCGGTCACCGCTCTGGAGCCGGAATGATCGCCAGGACTACTCAGAACTTCCACGTGAAATTTTGGCATCGGACTGCCTCTATCAGAGCTACCCCTTTCGATACACCCTGTGCTACCCTATATAATTTATTAGAAAGAAAATTTAAAAACTACATTAAAAAATAGTAAAGAATGTATTACCTTTCCGGTGACACTGGGATTGGAGGGCACCCTGAACCGCTCATCTCCTCTCTTCCTAGGAAACGTTCCACCACCCAAGTGTTCGACGGCCCGTCTGGCTGCATTTCCACCCACGTCAGCGGACGGACTGTGCACGTGATGATGATGTGGGTGTTGATGAAAGGGGGGCGGTTCAAAAGTAATGCTGTCCCTGGAATTGACCAGCGTGGGATGGGGATGCGGGTGGAAGGAGTAGTGGACACCGGCACCCACACCGCCCCGCGCACCGCCGAACAGCTGGGAGGAAGGGGGAGTCATGTGCAGGACCACTGCTGAATCTGCCGTTGGGCCGCCTATTATGCTGTCGCGTTCGGAATCGGAGCTGTACTTTGCTGTAATAACAACAGAAGGTTAAATCGCTAAATAAAGTCGTGATTTGGTATAACTAACGTGATCTGTGCTTTTTGGTGCAATTCACCACATCTATACACCTGTGCTGCACTTGATAATCGAGACTGTTGACGCTGCATCTGTTTGATGCGCCAACGGCAGTGCGCAACTTTTCAAAACTGTCACTCACACCCCCAAATTGTCTTCCACCAACTGAACCGGCGGACTCCATCGTTTTATACACGGTATGACGGTTGCTGACTTGCGCCACAGTTTGTGGTACGGGTTGTTGAACCGGAGGAATCGTTACTGAATTTCTGTAGGTGTAATCCGAATCATTCGTGGTGTGCAAGACGCTAAGGGGCGGTCGCTCTCGTTTTCTAGTTACAACAGTGCCGGTAGCACCTTGGAGTAGCAGCTGGGTGTTGCGCGCTTTCGGCCAAGTGCCGCCGTTATTTTTTTCTTCTTTGCCGTAGCTGGTGCTGTGACGTTTGGTCAAGTTGCGCTTGACGGTACCCAGACCGGTCGAACCCGTTTGGTAGTGATCAATGACCGAGTCGAACTCGGCCATCACCTGAAACACAGATAAATTTATCTGGTTGGGTTAGATGGAAATTCAACGAATATTTGAAATATTTTTCAGTAATACAAAACAAAAAATGTTAAAGACAATCACCTGTTCATGTTCAATACTATTTCTATGTTTTTTCTTGTCTTCTTTGGACTGTCTTCTTCCTCGCATGTCAAATTTTTTGTACCAAGCGCCGCTTCCATTTTTCTCTTGCTGCACCACAGAGTTTGAACTGACCGACGGCGAACCGTATTTACCTCCATCCCCCAGCCAATCTTCGGTCTGAGTAGTGTTCTGTTTTTCTTTCTTAACACGTCGAACAGGTTGGAAAACGTTGGGACATTCGGGATAACTCATTTTTAAGGTGGTGAGATTTATGACGTCCGCTGAGCCGTCATTTAAGATTTGCATCGCTTCGCGTTCGCTTTCTACGTCGTCCATTGATTTATCGTTTATCTGTATATAATTTAATTTTATAATAATTTTTATCGTAGGAATTATCTTGAAAACTTACCCTTAAGACACGATCTCCTACTGTTAAACTTTTGTCTCTCGCGGCTAAACTGCCGTCACTAATCCTACTGATGTAGAATCCCATTCTGAGTGACAAACCATGACAAGCTGGTGCCAGTCTTGCAGTATGGCACCACTTTGTCACCTGATCTCCATTTGTCCTCACCTTAATGAAACGTTAGAAATTATATGTTACAAATATAATAATAAAAAACTTGGAACACATACCTCACTTCTCGCACATCTGGTTCTCTTGACCAATAACCTAGCAACAGGCATGCTGGACTTGATAGCTTCTGAAACCATGCGTTGCGAAACTTGACTACAATCCACGTCGTTTACTCGCAATATTCTGTCATGGGGGAACAGTTTTCCAATGGCCAAGGACCCAGGTGCCACTGAGTCAACATACACACTTCCGGCCAGTTCTACACCTTCAGTGTCTGACGGACTAATCTCTAGCTCCACTACTTCAGTATGACCGCACTGGTGTTCCAAATCGTGTTCCTAAATTTCATTTATATATTTACGTGATGTTTATTTAAGTTTTAACTGAGACAATTTACCTGCATCCTATTTTGTTCGAGCTGGTTTTCGAACGCCTCTCGTAATTGTTTCATCTCCTTCATAAGTTCGTTTCTTTGTATTTTTAACGCGTCCGACTCTCTCAAAGATTCGGCCAATTCGGTAACGGTTCTGTCACGTTCTTTACGCATGTTATCGCACAAAGTACGTATGCTTTCGCGTTCGAGAACGATTTTATCACGTTCCGAGAAAGCCCAGTCACGTCGTCCTTTGGAAACTTCTGCTTCTTGAACTGCTTCAGCCAATTCCAACTGGGCTTTGTCGAGAGCTTTACGCAGCATTTCCAGTTCTTCGTTTGCCTTGTCCAAATTGTCTAGTCTTTGGCGCTGACCTGAAATTTATTATATAATTGGTTGAATATTCCTTATATTATTAAAATACTTTTAACATTGAGAACATGTTTTTGCAGCATTTTATTAGAGACTGTTATTGACAATGAAAATATACGGATTTTGATAAGAAAATTTAATTTTAGATATGACGCAGTAAACAAACTTACTAACCTATGGATCTTGCGTCTTCCCTGAGATGCTCCTTCCTCCCACCGTTTTCGGTAATGTGCCCTAAGCTATCTATCAATCTGCCCCTGCTCTTCTTCGTGTGATCGCCCGTGAGCAGATGACCTTCACTAGAAGCCCCCAATTCCCCGAACTTCTGTCTCAAATCATTGCACTCCTTGATGGCTTTATCGCGCTCTTGTAACGCACTAGATATCTCCCTTCTGAGCGACTCAAGTTGGAAGTTGAGACCGCGTTTTTCGTCCTGCAAATCCTTATTCTCGGAGTCTAACATTTTTATTTTTTTTACCGCTTGTGCCAAATCATCACTAAGCTTTTCCATTTCTTTGTGAACGGTATCCCTAAAGAAAATTAACATTGCAATTGTGTTTTTCTACATTTATATAGTTTATTTTTAACCTTTCACTCATTGTCAATGTGTACTCAGTCATGGCTGCGTTCCTTTCGTCCGTCAATTGCGTTATTTCTTTGTTCAATCTGCCAGTTACACTCTCATATTGCTGCTTTAGTTTCTGACAGACTTCTCTGGAATTTACATAATTGTTATAAAACTTAATTAGCTGCTGCTTCAAGCCAGACATTTCCCTAATAGCCAGAGCTGAAAATAAGGAGAATATTATAAAAAACAAAATTCAAATAAGTCTTAAATTTTAAGTATTACTTCGTTCTTGTCCGAGACTGTCGCACTGTTGCATCAAACGTGCCTTCTCATCCTTGTGCTCTTGCAGATCATTGCGCACGCACTGGTTCTCCTGTTCCAGACGTTTGTTCTCGGTCAGCAGTTCGGTGTACTTGACTCTGAGCGTCGCAGAGTCCAGCGACGTAACTTCCAGCTGGTTCATGGCGGCCCTGTGCTGTTCGACGTAATATTCGTAGTCCTAAAACGATGGCGGAACGATATATTTAAATGCGAAAAACTAGTTTGAATTACCGCTAAATGAATAAAGACGGCAAGGCACGGCTCGCACTGGTTTTTTGTACACGGAACGGGTACACATTAACGCTGGTGTGGGAAAAAAACTTGCGAATATTAATAATTATCATTGTCGCGACTATGAATATACAAGATTTTGGCGCTTGCCAATCGCACAGATTACCACTACAACAATACACTGTTTCCGTCAAGGATGAGAATTTCTAAATAAAAAAATTAGATAATTATTGCGATTGGACTCGTTAATATTCCTGATTAATTTGACGGTTTTGTAATGGTTTAAAGTAGTACACTTCAACAACAAGTTTAATTATATTTAATTTAATAATTAGCTGTTTGTAGCGGTGTTTTCTGTTTATCTTTGAACGTTTCTAGCTGTAGTAATTATATTCTGAAATCACTGATTCACGTGTTTTATTTTATCACAAAAATTATTCAAAAGGTGAATGAAACAAAAATACTGTAAGCTTATTGTTAATTAAACTGTTATTAATAATTAAACCCGATGCAGTATATGGTAACATACCATGATAAAATTAAAACATTAAATTAAAAACTCGTACATAAAATTATGTAAAGTGATTCCACAAATACATATACTTAAAAAATATAATTTATTATAAATATTTTAAGTAACATGTTTTCAAACCAATTTCATAATAAAACTAAGTATTAACTACTTAATAGTGATTAAATCTGATGCTAAATTGTGTAACCTAATATTAAAATCAAAAATACACTCACTATTGATTATTGACAATTGTTTCCTTATTTGAAAATGTAATAAACAACACTGTTTTTATATGTCTCAAAACAATCACCCCACACAAAACTACCATAATGAATGAATAGAGTAATTAATTAAGACAGTTGCAATTATTCTTCCTTTGTGTCTGGCAGCATTACACCAGATTTCCCCATCAAAAGAAGCGAAAGCAGCACATGGAGCATAACAAACATGAATACTCACACACATAGATGGTATGAGAGATGATTGGGGGTGGTCGCATTTACGTCGTGCGCCCACTAAATCCTTCCCCGTGTTCTCATAAACCTGTTTGTGCACGTCGAAGTTACGAGAACCTGCAACAAGATTCAAGTGGTGATGGTGTTGATTTTGGGTGGATGGAGGCGCGGGCGAATTACCGTTGCTGCCCGCGGATCCGTCACTGTTAGATGCCATAACCGTGTCCACCCTGCAATCGAGACATCAGAATTAGAAAGTGATCATCGCGGACGGATTTCATGGACTGATAATTCGCCTTGAACGCAACTAACTTATGGTCACCACTTAATGGCCCCTGGCACTGGACCTTGTGGCGAACTGGGGCGGTTTTGCACGTACTTTATCCGCGATCCGGAATCGAAAAATAGTTAGTTTCCACCATTTTCTCGCACTCGGAGAACAGCCATTTCTAGAACCATAAGACCAGTGAACGTAAATATTTTCTTTGAGCTGCCAACTGCGCGGTCGACATCTTAAAAGGTGTCCGCACTTCAAGTATTGCACGGATTAACGCTTAATTGTTTTATTTTGTACTCGAACACCAAACGCGGAATAACAAAACGAATATTATTCCGAGAACAATAAAATTTCAGATGTAATTTAACAGTAACATTGACATTCGATCTAATGAGAATTATACCATCTGGCGTTATTCAGTAGCGCAACTAATAATACGTACAAATTAATAAAACAGTGTATTTAAACTTTAAATTTATTTCACGATAAGTTATCACGAACAATTAAAAAAAACATATATATATATATATATATATATATATATATATATATATATATATATATATAAATGTTTTTCATATGGTATATTAAATTTTTTTAATAAAATAATTCACTCTCCGGCACTGAAAATTCGGTCGTGCCAACATGAAAATGTCGCATAAGTAATTAACCTATATCCTGTCATCAATATTTACTTAAATTATTTAATTAGTGATATAATATATTTATAGGACTTATTTTCGTTACAACATGAGGCTGTGGATTCTTCCAGTTTTACTCTTGTTCATCTCCACTCATATTTTCGCCGATAATTATGTGGATACTTCCGACAACGATTTTGCCGAATTCGAAGATGAGGAATTCGTCGATAGCAAACTTGAAGAAGTTGTGGTCGAAGAAACTAAAGAAACTGAATTTATAGAAGACGAAGACGATGTGCAAGTGGACGATGATAACGAATTCGAACATTTTGAAGATCATGAAGAATTTGAAGGTTATCAGTCAAAAGAAGATGAAGTCAAACCAAAGACTGACAAAGAACCCGAGATTAAAATAGTTGAAGTACCGCAACACGTCAGGCAAAACTGGGAGAGTTACTATTTGGAAATACTGATGATATCTGGTCTGTTTATTTACTTTATTAACTTTATAACTGGCAAGAGTAAGAATAATAAGATTGCAAATACTTGGTTTGAAAAACACAAGCAACTTTTGGAAGAAAATTTTGCACTTGTTGGAGATGACACAAACCTAGACAAAAATGAAACACCAGGCCTGTACAAAGAAAGTGAAAATGTCTACAATTTGTGGTGTAGTGGCCGAATTTGTTGTGAAGGCATGTTAGTTGAATTAAAACTGATAAAACGTCAAGACATCAACGCGATAATCTCTGGTATCATGAGACCAACAGTAGATCAAATTAATATACAAGTCAAAATGAACAAAGAAGACATGGATACATTTGTATTCTGTGTAGCAACCAAGAAAACAGCTTTACATTTCTCTAAAGACATTGCTGACATTAGCTTGTTCTGCCCTGAACGCAAATCAGGTGACAAGTTCAACCTCCCAGCCAATTTCCAAGTCATGGGAGAAATTGCAGAGGCTACATCAGCAATGTTGGACTCAAAAGTCACAGCCATCTTGAACAAATATCCAGATTTAGTGGAGTACATACACATTTCCGATCAGTACACAGGAGCTAAACAGACTGAAGACCAGGCACCACTTAAACTACCTGAGACTGAGAAGATGTTGTTGTTTGGGTTTAACATGCCAATGAAAGGAATTACATTAGAAGAAGCAGTTGCAAGAACCACTCCCCTGATGAACATGGTGTTTTATCTCATAGATAAAATGAAGAGATATAGACTTTCCAAAGAAGGTAATTGAAAAACAAATATATTTTTTTATTGTCTTAATCAAACATAATTTTACAGGAAAACACAAGGCTGATAAGAACCGCCAACGAGTCGAAGAGGCTTTCCTGAAATCCACTCATCAAGCAAGGGCTGAGGCCGCAGCGGCACGTCGCGAAGAAAAACGTCGGTTGGAAAAAGAAAAAGTGATGGCCGACGATGATCCTGAACGTCAAAGACGTTGGGAAATCAAGGAGGAAAAACGTCAGGCCAAAAAACGCGCTCCCAAAATGAAACAACTTAAAGTCAAAGCATTGTAACAGTGCACAGAGTTGATTTTATTAGTAATCATGTGCAATGTAGATTAACTAAAGTATTTGTTGTTTACTTATTTCCGTCGTGCATTGTAAATAATCCATTGCATTGTCAATAAAAATATTATGCGAATCATCGCTATTTTTTTTGTATTTTTGTTTATTATGTATGATAAAATTAAAATATTGATTCAAATTTATTAGATTATATTTTAACAATAAGATCATTAACAAGATTGTATAACCATATATATAACAACTTATTCTAAAATACTAATTAGGCATCTTAAAGTATTAGTGGACAAGAGTTGTAGTAAGGCTGGTTTTAAGGCAAATCTGTTGGTTTTGAAAGTAATAAAGTAAAATTATCACAGAATATAAAATCTACAACTGAAATAAAAAAAATAATTTGTACAAGTAATCACAGAATATATTAAATAATATAATACTCATAACTTTCATATTGAAATATTAATAAGAAACATTGTATATCAAACTTTTGAAAGATAAGTGGATTAGACATACATACAGGACAAAATTTAAAATTAAATCGTTATTAATTAATCATCTTAAAAATAATTGGTTAACACACAAATTTTTCATAACATTATGCCTACAATAATAATTCTACTACTAGTACACACATGCACAAACAAAATTATCCTTTATGAATTTGGGGCATACTCATACGTTTCTTTTTAGAGTAATTGTTGAGCACGTCATTGTTTAAATTGATAACATTTTTACAATATTCATTATCGTTGAGATCTATAAAATCGCCGATTATTACATTCAAACCCTGAGGACCTGAACTTTGTTCTGTTATCCATTTCTTCCTATCTTCTTCTATTTCCACCGCACATTTCTGTTTTAAAGTACCTAAAATTTCATTAGTTACTGCAAAGTCGTAAGTTCGAAAATGGCTTGCTTACTGAATAAATTCATTGTAACAAAACTAACGTCCGGTGTTAAAACACATTGGGAAATATAACCGACATTTTTGTCCCTGTATTTTAAACCATTGCTCAGATAATTAAATAAAGTAGTCGTGGATACAGTGTTTGGCCAAGGATTTGGAAAACTATTTGAAGGCCACAAAAAAGGTTGCCCGAAGCGCATCGCATCCGATCTATAAATTGTTATCACCTACAAAATAATATTAGAACAAAATTCATAAAATAATTAAATTAAACAGAAAAGAGGTTCACCTGATATCGGCATTGGGTCATATATTGCAAAGTGAGTGTTTCCATGTGCTCGGAATAAGGCAGCAGTTTGGTTTCAAATGTTTTAGTGATTAAGGCCATGAAACGATTGTGATCGTCTTGGGTAAAGGCATAGAAATGTTGACAGTCCAAAATTATCATCTAAAATTGAATGAAAATGTTTTTTAATAAAATACAACAAATTATTGTAATAAACTAATGACTAATAAAATAATTTTATATAAAAAATAAATAAAATGAAAAAAAATATCAACAAAAACAGCATCTAATCTAATCTAAATCTAACTTTTTTTATTTTCTATGGTAAAACAACGTGATAATAAAATCTGTATATGAATTTTAGATGAGAATTTTAATTTTCAAATTTTTATTAAGATTGTAGATTAAATTGACTTGTTTATTGAAATTATATCTTTATGAAATGTATAATTTAATTTTCAGTATCTATTTCATTGTTTCTCTATGGTTAAACAACATGTCAGAATAAGTGAGGTTACAGTCACTAAAACATAAACATGGAACAAGTAATACAAGTTGTAAATTGTTGTTTAAAACGTCCTAAAATTTATTTTTATTTTTCAGAACCACTATTGTCCACTTTGTAATAAACAATTGGAATTGAAACAGGTACACCTGGATATTGCTGTTTATTTATGTGTAGACCTTGGATGTCCATATCCAGTAGGTGAGCAATGTTTAGTTGTGAATAGAAGATTTGAAGATATGCTCGACGGAAACATTAAAAGCCCAGCAAATTCCCCGCAAAGTGACACAACAAGATCAGTTACAAAAAATAAACCACATGAAATTAGGTCCAGCAATTCTGAATATTCAGATAATGATTTAAGTATAGATGAGCTAGATATAGACATGTTTTTAGATGGGAATGATCCTATAGATAGGAATAAAATCAAAGATATTTTAGAGGACTTGGAGTTGCTACAAGTTTTTAATTAAACTTTGCACAAATGGTTCAAATATATATTTCACAAAATGTTTAGTATAAGATGATCTGTGATATTTAATTAAAAGTTTTAGTTAAAACATGTTGTTTTAATATTTCTCTAAACACTGAATCGTAATTTTAGAAATAGCCATGAACATATGTAAACAATAGCCCTTTCTTAGCTACAAATAGAACACCTTAAACGTGATAACATCTGGAAATCAATAACTCCATTCAAGTAGTAAATAAACTTATCTAGTTAAAAAAAACTGTTCACTTACTTCACCAGGATGTGAATCCAAAAACGTCTTAATCTCTGCAAAAACAGTAGAAACATTCTCAGAATATAATCCATGAACAAAATAAAAATTCTCGGTGCCTTCTTTTGTGGCCAATCTTAAATCAAAATACCTAATTCCACAATTCAATTGTTGTGTGGCCATGTAGGTTTGTGTTCTTGACCAGTTTGCTATAAAATATTTAACACATGGTCCAAAACAACTCAGATATTGCAATATTGGTTCTGCATCTGGAGACAAGTCTGAATCAGGGGTGATGTTTGCAGTGAAACTATCATGGGAACCTGATCACAACAATCATTTTAATTTAACTTATTAAAATTAATATTCACCCAACATACCTGGTATTGCTAATAAAATGATCGGTACAGTTTTAAGACTTTCTGGGAGGTTTGTCATCCAATTCTCCAAATCTTGAGAAAAATTAGTCTTTACCAGTTGTTGCGTTGAAGGGCTTTTCATTTTTTTTGTTCACGTTTGACTGTCCGGATCCGAGTGGCTACAATTTTATTATGTTCGTGTGGTGGAACTAAACAATACGCGACGGTAGGATCCCATTTTATTCGAATTGATTTTTGTTTACAAGTGGCTGTAGATAAAACAACCTTACTCGCGTTGGTTCGAACAGATTTTATCTGTCAGGGCAATATTTATATACGTGGTTTATGTCTGCGTTATAAAGGTAATTTCGTTTCTTGTAAACCCATAACCTTCCATAAACGTGTATAAACGATTTCTTCAGGATTTAGAGACATTGTTATTAAATAAAATTTGATTTATATAATGGAAATTAGATCATAGACTTCACTAACAAAGATTTCTCAATGCAACAAAGAAACCATCTATGAATTATATGAAAACGTATGGAAAATGAGAAATAAAATGAAACAATTCTCAACACTGATTTAATTCACAATTTTGCACAACATTATTTTATAAATACATATAATAAATATAATTTTATTATAATTGCTAAAGCTGGCTCTTAATCACAGTTATTCCCAATTTTTTCTTTCCATTAAAAATCACCTCTCCCTCAAATTCTCAATTATATCCAAAATTTCCAGCCTCTTTGTAGCCACAATATCAGGATTGATTTTAGGACTGCCACTAATTCTTTTATTCCTTATTGCATACTGTGCTAACACTTCCGCGTTACAAATTAAATGCACACCACAGTCATAACTGTTTCCTTGTTGTAAACATATGCCTTCATCATATTTTAACATTGGTAAGTGAAAGTAGTGGCTCAGTTTTTGTGACAGTTCATTTGCCTCCCTATGATTACTTCCACTCGATGAGTCAAAGTGGAAAAATGCATTTTCTGGACTGGAAAATACTTAAATAACAAATAACAATTAATTACTGTGATACTGTGATGTTAGGGCAATGTTACCTAGAAGGCTCCAATGCGAACCTCCAGAAGAATCACTTTCAGTGTGATCATTCAACGCAAAGAACACAAATTTTCGGTTGCCTTCGCTCATTAATGGATTCAAAAATATGCCGATATCATTCTTGGGTCCCATTTTAATGCACTGCGTGACTTCTGGTGATACGAACAGTAGATTGGGATGGTTGTCGAATACTTCGTTTTCCAAATACTCAAAATAAAAGGATATTATGGAGTCGTTAAGCCAATATGGACCGCGTAACAGGTCCACGTCTGATTTACGCAATAAACTCTCACGGTAGTTTAGGACCGTCTCATTCCTGGACATGTTTAGGACGTCGAACATTTTTCAGTGCGTTTTAAATTGTCACATTTTAATTTGGTGGCAGTGTTGTAGGTTAAGTGCCATTTGTCATTCGTAAATGTAAACAGAGCATAGATAGAAATTTTCATAGATAGTTATCGTAATTGTTGATTTATGCTTAAATAATCCAAACATCTTTCCAACTTAAGTTCATTTAAATTAAGACAATTATGGATAATATTTATAAGGATTGGGGTGTAAAGTATTTCCCGATAAATTATTAAATTATCTAAAATCATTAGATCATTAAATTTAGTAGTCAGTTGAATTACTATCAAAGATGAAGATATAGAAAGTTGTAATTCCTCAAATTTAAAGAATATGTATTATAAATAAAATAAATGAAATGGTTTCTAAATATTTAATATTTGATATTACGTCGCAAATCACATAGTTTAATCATCAATCATATAAATTTAAGTTATCTAAATTGGTTTAAATTTAGAGGATTTAGAGTAAATACATGTATGTATTAATTGTAAATATATTTTGATTGAATAAATGAAAAATAAATAAATAAATTTACTTTACCGAAAATATAAATTTAAACAGATTTCATTTACGAATATTACATATTTTGAACACTCTCAATATTCATTTATAATTATAAGAAAGTCTTGTAGAAGTGACACAGACAAAACCACTTCCCTAAAACCAATAAAAATTTCAAATCCAGACACGCTAAATAAAAGCCCAAACCATGACACACACAAATTGATTGATTTATTGACGATTTCCGATTGGTGCTCCATTCACCAAGTCGCTACACGTGGAATACCATGTCAGCCCGACTGAAACTCGCGAACAGCCCACATCGACACACTTTTTCTTTACGGTTTCGAACCATCTGACTATAGAGACCCCATTTCCACCGAGTAAACACGCCGCATTACCATTTTATTCAGTCCTCGCACGGCACTGACGATACGCTGACCGCATCACTAGGCCATCTTCAGCTGTTCTCGCGTCTCCGTTTCTATATTTTCGCATCAAGTGACTGGGTCGAAGAACAAGACAATGAGGTGCGCCGCTTTTATGGGGTGGTGTTTATGTGTTCCATTCTGTGCAATTTTTGAAGCGAATTAATTTTTTTTTGTACGGTGGATTATGTGAATAATGATGCGAAATTTAATTTTATTGGTAAGTTTAATATAAGAAACTTGTAACTGAATTCGATATTGAATTCTATCAAAATAGAATATTATTTCATTAATTTTTAATATCCAATTCCCTGGTTGTTCATTAAAAAAATTTTTAATAATTGAACATTATTATTAAATTATTCCAGTCTCGTCTGATCCACCTTAAATTTTTTGAAAAAATATAAAGAACCTTCATGTCTTCGTCGTGGTTCCTCGAATCAGGTCACAAAGTTCATTAATATGACGACTTTCCCCGGCGATCGATTCGATTTGCATCGTGGTGCGTTTACACATGAACGCGGCATGATGAGAGGCGGTCCCCACAATTCGTCTCGGGCGACAAGGAAAAACGCAAGACGCTGCCATAAACGGCGCAAGTGTGTTAACAGTTATAATTCTGCTAACAGATAATAATTTTGTTTGAACCTGCGTGTGCCCGTTTATCCTAATAAGATGCCGCCATCGGATCTTATATCTTCTTCCTTTTTCCTTCCTTGAGACAAAGATTTTTTCCACCAACAATTTTATATTTTGTAAGTCGAGAAATTGCAAATTGCAGCACATGTGTACGGGTATGCAAATGAGGCAATCCAATTAGCATCACTCCAACCATCATTAGTGACTAATTAGAAAACAATCAGAGTGCGAAACGACGACTAGAAACTCCGCACTGGTCCACGACATCCTCTTTCGATTCGAGATTTCGCTGAATCAGTTGCGAAATCTCGAATCGAAAGTGTCAAGTGAAAACACCCTTTGGTTTTTCTTCGACCTTAATTTCATATTAAATATGGTCCAAATCGAGTGATTTTCACTTGGCACTTTCGTTTATCGATCGGAAGAACTGGATTCGCTGGAAATTATTCGTGTAGTTTTAGGTGCCCACGTTGTTCCGATGATTGTTTTCACTCTGATTGCTTCGTAATGGACGTGCCGAGGTTTTGATAGCCGCTCTGTTTGGATTTCGAAATCGGACAATTGACTACGAATATAGCTGTACTCGGTTTTACTACTGTTTGTTTAGATGTCTAATTATACTTTCAAATTCGATCATTTGTATTGTCCGTGGAAATGCGTAAGGAACGGTGAAATTGATTGCTTTGAGGTGTTTTGGAGTCGCAGTTCATAATAAAATTGAAACGAAGGCGAAGAAAGAAAATAAATGAATTTATTTTGACTTTGCATAAACAACAAGTAGATGTAAAGTAATAAAAGAAAAGCAAATACACAAAAAGATTACATTAGTGATTTTATGATGAAGAAAATTAAAACCTCCATAAGAAATGTTCTTCCTACATTCACTTAATTAAGCAATTAGAGGAGCCATAACATTTACATACTTAAACATTTAAATAATCGCATA
The DNA here is from genome assembly GCF_024364675.1 of Aethina tumida. NCBI lineage: Eukaryota > Metazoa > Arthropoda > Insecta > Coleoptera > Nitidulidae > Aethina > Aethina tumida. The sequence goes on from NC_065435.1 coordinate 79,180,294, forward strand.
GTGGAAGAAAAGGCTGTAAGTAACTTCTTCGCCTTCTACGTCTAACAAAATATTACAAAAAATTTAACTAAATTATTTGTATGAAATACACGATAATACGACTTTTGCGAGTAACATCAAAAAGAAGGAAGGGATTATATTTTTCCCAACAGTGCGTGGTATAATGAAGAACGGATCGGATCGAAGATTGGCGTGAAAGCAATAGTGCAACGGCAGCGCGTCTCTTGCATAAAAACGCCGCGCCGACACACTGACCCAGATGCGGACCTTGTTTAAAACCGCCCGTTTGGACAGTCTCAAATTCGAACCATCTTCCTGCCTTTCAAAGTCGGATGAAAACTGCCGTCGTCAGCTCATGCCAATCGTTTCGGAACACCGAATGAGGTGAGGAATCGGCAACATTTAAATGTCCCTCGTGCGACAATATTTGAATGAATTTTTAGGGTACCGTTACCAGAGACAAAGAGAACAGGTTGTTGGAAAGTGAAATACCGATGATAATAACCGGGCCTAAAAATTAAATACATAGATAAGATGACTCATTGCTCGTAAATTTGATAGGAAAAAATTGTCTTGGGCTTTTTAAGTACCGGTGGTTGCTGTGGTATCTAGGGAATGGAAAGTTGTGGACAACCTTGTTTTTACACTTTTTTCGACCTCGAAAAGTTCATTGACGGTGATAATTACACATTTTGGTTTTTCGGTTTTTCCTCCTTTAGTTATCATCATATGTTTTTAATAAGTTCATAATACAGACGTGCATTATGTAGGTGTTACTCCGTTAAAAAACACACATGTTTCATGTTTTATTAATTTATTTTTTGGCAATTATGAATTTCTAAGGTAATTAAATTATTATTGTAACGATTCCAAAAATATATATTTTGTGGTTAACAAATTTTATCAATGAGATAACGACAGACACATGTTATCCAAAAAAATATGTATCGTCCAGATATCTGACTGATTAAATATAAATATTTGGGGCAAATTTGGGGTAACGGTTTGCATTGTTTACTAGAACGAAATCTAAACAATCTTGGTACTTCCCGTCATTAATGAGGAGCGAGTTAGAAAAGCAACCGTAAAAAATGCGGTACAATGCCATCCTCCGGAGAAGAATATTCGGATTAACTGTTTCAATAATAAATTTTAACCCTAGATGATTTAAAATCTCCGTTTACATGTCTATGTATATTGTTAGGATTGGCAAATAGTACCGACAATTCTTGTCTTGTAGTCACGGTTGATCGTAAGATTTATCATCTTTTTTGTCCATCGATCGGTTTGTACGCTCCCACGTTTATTACAATGAGACCGCGTCATTATTTGTTCAGTTTCGATTGGGTAAAGTGATGGCCTAGAGACCCAAACATCACGAAAACGGTACCCAAAGCCCGTTCCCACAATACAATTTCGTGTCACGTTCTTCAGGGCTAAATACCGAGCCTACCTTTCGATAATTTTATGTTGTACGATTACCAAATTTTAATTTTGTATTAACTTTTCAGCTGTGTGCCTATGGATCCGTAGGCTACGGGTACGACTCCGGAGGTGCCGACCAAGCAGCCTGCGGTCGTCCTTATAGATCCGGAAGAATGTATCAACCACCATGCGACTTAAATCGCATGGGGTATTGCGTGTCGGCCGGCCAATCATATCCTTGGCACGCCGTCAAACGATTCGTGCGAGATAATCAGGTACTAACAACAATTATTGTCTTATATCGCGTTATAACATAATCCAATTACTCTTGTAGGGATTGATGAGAAGAATGTACGGCGACCAAAGGCATGGACACGTATTGAGAGTGGAACTTCAAGAAGAATTAGGCGAGGAAGATCCAATGAGAGACTGGCAACCGCCCGCCAGAAAATTCCCCAGGTACTCGAGATACGACCACGAAGAGGATAGAGAAAACGAAGTGCTCGAAGATGAGGACTTCTTCTTCGAAAACTACGGGGAACCACGTTTCCTTCGGGACGATGTTAAAAACGATGACGTTTTAAATACGAAGTTCGTATACTCGGAAGAACCCGCCATTGCAATTAAACTGGCGGGATTGAAGACCGCTCCGCTTGTACGACCAACTACTCAAAAGAGTAGCATCGAGCGAATATCGGACAAAGTTCCAGTTAAAAAGGAAGATGAGATCACGAACGCTGCAAGCACCACCTCAAAACTGGAACAATCTTCAACAACGATCACAGTCGAAGAAACGACAATCTCTTTGAACGAAGAAAACTCAACAACTGAAACTACAACGGACCAGACGAGCACGACTCCAAACGTGATGGAAGCTGACGATAGAGTTGGCGAGTCAGCAGAAGGAGGATTTTCCAGTACTGAAAGCAGTGAAGTAGAAGCAGAACAGGAGGAGTTTGCAGATGGTTTGAACAAACCTGGTGCAATTTTGTTTCAGGACATGGAAGACCCGTCAAAGAAAAAGGTGCACGTTAATTACAAAATGCGTGGTGTGTAAGTACAATTCCCTTGTTCTATTAGTTATTATATGAAAAATTAACGCAATATTTAAAAAATGAATAAATTTGTTGCGTTAGTTTATCACTATCATGGTTGTTTAATTTGCACAATTAAATTTTGATTTTAGTAATGCTTGTCCTGTGAAGGAAGAAGTGGTTGCACCATTTTGGGCTAACAATACAAGAGGGGAAGTTCTAGCACTCCTAAACATGTACCCTTTTGAACAGTACGTCCACTGGGAAAAGTGTACATTCGAGAATCGTCAAATGTACTGTCGGGAAGGCTGCAGGTGCGAACAACAGTACAGACTTCACAGGCTATTAGCTTACGATCCCAACAACGAGTGTAGAGGTATTTTCTCTGATTGGTTCAGATTTCCTTCCTGTTGTGTTTGCAAGTGTTATAACATGCCCCCTGAGTTTAGAGTGACGTCTAGAAGTCCACGGTTTCAGAGAAACTTTGACGATTGAATGTAGTGAATTCTGTAAATATCGTTTGCGCTCACGCGAGATTTGTTTATTATAGAGCCGGCGCCATTTGCATAATTTAGTTGTAAATAGGTAATAGTTGGTAAGCACACAAATTTTAAGGCTTGTGATTAAACTGTAGTTGATGGATACTCGTTGTGTAATTATATTTATGAATCCAATGTAAGAGTGTATAAATCAATACTGACATATTGTTGAAATATTTTTAGCTTTAATGTGCTGTATATAATAAATTTACACGTATTGTTTTACTTTAACGAATTTATTGTTAAGTATTTATATTAATGTTATATTTATTTATATGTTTGTTATTGTTTCTAGTCTAATTATTAAATGAATATTTAACTGGCATGTGTGCATTTCATTTCATACTTCCTTTCCTGTATGATAATATCAACGCTTTCTCTAACAACATGAATATGTTAGTGATATAGTAGTAGTAATAAAATATTTATTTGGAACTAAAGAAAATAATTTTACTACCTTGAAATGTTTTATTGCATAGAAACAGAGGAGTAATTAGGTTTTAATACTAAATAAAACACACTTATACACAGTCTTTAGTATATATAAAATATATATGACAATATAAAAATAATGTTATAGAATTGTATAAGTATAAACATGGTAAATATATAGAGACCTGAGTTAAATAATTACATTGATAACAGTGTTAGAATCATGAAACCAAGTGCAAAACTAACCACAAACGGCCGACAAAAAATACAACAATTCGATTTTGCATAATTACAAAAATATTCACCAGTACTAAACTACTGGTATTAAACATCTAAACATATAAAAAATGCATAAATCACAATCAAACAGATCACGATCGAGTGCAAAGTCAGTTCTTGGCACTGTTCTTGAATTTTGAGCAAAACAAAAACATTACACGTCCGTGTGAGGCGGTACCCATCCACCAAACGCCTTCTCTAACTCCCTGGCAACGGCCAGACATAACCTATCGTTGTTGGGCTTCGCCACGACTTGCACCCCTATCGGCACGCCATCCTTGTTTAGCCCCATCGGACAGTGGGTCGCCGGCATACCCAACACGTTTATAATACCGGTGTAACTGAAATTAAACGGCTTGAACAGGGGTTCGTTGTGATGGGGCGCAGCAGTCGGATGTGTCGGATAAACAAACACCCCGTCATCACCGATCAAGTCCAACAGCTCCCGCTTCAGCTCGTTCCTCAATTGCACCAGCGATTGGTGTTTGGCGTCGCCGTATTTGCAGCCAACTTTGTCGGCGATGGCGGTTGCTAGAGCGATGAATGTGTGTTGCGATTTGCCTATGGTCCATTTTAAAAATTCGAGGTAAGGGTTTATGGTCCCCTCCAGGTTCGCCAGCTGGTCCTGGAATGTTGGTCCGGTGGGCGCTTTCATGTTTGCAAACCACAGCGGAGCGCTCTCACCGAATTTTGTCAAAGACACCTATCAAATGATTATTATTATTAGAAATAAAAATAATAATAATAAATAATAAAATAATAAACATAAAAACAGTGAAGAAATAAATTGAGTTTTTATCTTATCTACCAGTCAATAGATCATAAAAAATGTGGCTTATTTATTTCAATGTGTACTATGATCTAAACGTTTAAACAGAACTTATAACAATATTATATTTATAAACTGTTCAGTTTTCGTTGTTGGTATGTGTAATTTTACAACTTACTTTGGTTGCTTTAATGCCATGAGCCTTATTTAAATGCAAACTAATTTTGCCAAACAATTCCCTAATCTCCTGATCCACCGGGGACACCAAAAATGCCTTCGTGTCACCCTCTTGGAGATAAAACTTTATATTTTTTATATCAACTTTCTCATCCAGTCTCAATTGTTCCAAATAAACCTTGTCGACTATGACCTTAAATATAGGCACCAAGTCCTCCGCCCGTCGACACATCGGCCCCAAACCCAAAAACGTGGCCTGCTCCGTGGTAATTGGTTGTGGATACTGTCCGTGATTCGGTACGGCGAACGGCGAAGGCTTATGGCCGAAAACCCCATTGAAAAAGCTGGGCATACGAATCGAACCGCCGATATCGGAACCAATGCCGAAGGCGGACAGGGCGGCGGCTTGGGCGCAACCCTCGCCGCCCGATGAACCGCCGACCGTCCTCGTGCAGTCGTACGGGTTGTTGCAGCGGCCGTGCACATTGTTCGAGCTCTCCCACCACATGCACAGCTCCGAAATGTTGGTGAGACCTATAGGAATGGCGCCGGCGAGTCGCAGCGCCGCCACCACCTTCGCGTCCTCTTCGGCGATGCGGTGCTTACGACGCACCAGACCCGACGAATGGATCAATCCTAAAATTGAAAATTATTAAGAATTTTTAACGAATTAGGTCTTTTATTTGCCTTTGATGGGTATGCAATCTTTGGTGGTGAAAGGTACGCCGAGGAAGGGCTTGTCTTTCTCCAACGTTTCGGGCGGTATTTCCCCGGATTTGATTAGTTTATCAGCGGCCCTCGCTTCTTTTCTTGCTTCTTCGAATCTGTCGGCCACGACTGCGTTTAATATCGGATTAGCTACTTTTATCCGTTCGATAAACGACTCCAAAACTTGTTCACTGGTTAGCTGAAACAATGCTTGGGTCATTAATATTATATTAAGCGTTGTC